>NW_023995205.1:75000-146348 GCF_015586225.1 Lucilia sericata | reverse complement strand
TACTGTTAAAGAGCGTACTAAATGTAACAAATGTTAACGTATGTTATGTATTTAAAATAATTTCAATGTGTGGGAAAAATGTATGGCAATATGATTAATTTTAAAACGATAGATTTTCAATATTGTTGATCCTATGGAAAAAAATTAAAAAAACAAGATTTTGTTTCAATGTTGTCAAAAAATTTTATTTTTAAATTTCTATTGTTGAGCCGAATTTTTCAATATTCAATGCCAAGCTACATAAGAATATAATCAAAATTTTGGCCAAAGATTATTAATTTGATCGTGAAAAGAATTATGAATCGACAGACGCACAGTGGTATAGGAAAAAAAAAGAGGGAAATAATTCGGTAACTTCTAAACGGTTAATCCGATTTTAATGAAATTTGGTATGCACAAAGAGGAGGTGTTGTCGAGTTTAGGTTTGAATTTGGACCTTATAGGCCAACCAGGGGCCCGGCGGGGGGTCCTCAAATTAGGACACCTCGGCTATGTTAAATTTTTAAAACGATCCTATTTCTTCATTTGAGTTCCGATTTAAAAAAAATTTCGTATATAGAATCTCCTCATCGAGCACTATAAAAAATGTCGTCGTAGCAGTAAATTATCTCTTATAGTTTAGGAGATATTCGCATTTGAATATTAAAATTTTAAAATTTTTACCGTCCTTACTTTAGTTTTTTTGATAATAGCAGGTCCAAATATTTCCGATTTTCGCCATTTTTTTTATTTGCTTAACAACAAGTTTATATACCAAGCAGTGAAAGAATTATGTAAAAATCATGACTGAGTCCAAAGTTATAGGCATTTAAATTTAAAAAATTAAAAAAAGGCGATTTTTTGTCATTTTTTTGGGAAAAAAGTATCTTTTTCTTTTTAAGTTATCTAAAAAGTTTCTAAGAAGATGTATATAGAATTTATACTTTTTGGAAAGCTGACTTTACATAAATACGATAAATGAAACAAAACCTAAAAATTTTTGATACCGAGGGGACCAGGTCCATCCAAAAAAACCCTATTTTTTATGGAAAATTAAATTTTGAGCAAAAATTCTCAAATCGCATAGTCGATATCAAATTATAGTGACCTGTTTTATATGACCCAATAAGTTCTTAATCATTTTGTAACGGGTTTCGATAACCCCGCCCCTGGTATGGATATAATAGGCAAAAAACCAAAAAATCCCATTTTTGGGATTTTTTAAAACTTTTTTGGGAATTCCGGGATTTCTAATAAGAAAATTCGAAATTTTTATTTAATTTTGGATTTTGAGTAAAAAAATCTACCTAACTGTAAAATTTCATCAAAAAATATTCATAAATAAAATTTTTATTGCAATTTGAAAAATTTGTATCTTCGCAAAAACTGAATAAAAAACATTTTTTAATTTTTTTTAAAAAAAGTATTCCGCGAATTTTTTAATTTTCAAAAATTATATACAGTTTTGAAAAATAGACAAAATTACCTTTCCATTGATATATAACATGCCTACCTAATGTTTTTTAAGTGACAAATTAATTAGGGAAAACTCAACATCTTTTAGAAAATTTACCTAGCACTATTATTTTCATCCATATGTAACAAATTTAAGAGTTAACCTTATGGATGAAAATAATAGTGCTAGGCAAATTTTCTAAAAGATGTTGAGTTTTCCCTAATTAATTTGTCACTTAAAAAACATTAGGTAGGCATGTTATATATCAATGGAAAGGTAATTTTGTCTATTTTTCAAAACTGTATATAATTTTTGAAAATTAAAAAATTCGCGGAATACTTTTTTTAAAAAAAATTAAAAAATGTTTTTTATTCAGTTTTTGCGAAGATACAAATTTTTCTAATTGCAATAAAAATTTTATTTATGAATATTTTTTGATGAAATTTTACAGTTAGGTAGATTTTTTTACTTAAAATCCAAAATTAAATCAAAATTTCGAATTTTCTTATTAGAAATCCCGGAATTCCCAAAAAAGTTTTAAAAAATCCCAAAAATGGGATTTTTTAGTTTTTTGCCTATTATATCCATACCAGGGGCGGGGTTATCGAAACCCGTTACAAAATGATTAAGAACATATTGGGTCATATAAAACAGGTCACTATAATTTGATATCGACTATGCGATTTGAGAATTTTTGCTCAAAATTTAATTTTCCATAAAAAATAGGGTTTTTTTGGATGGACCTGGTCCCCTCGGTATCAAAAATTTTTAGGTTTTGTTTCATTTATCGTACTTTATGTAAAGTCAGCTTTCCAAAAAGTATAAATTCTATATACATCTTCTTAGAAACTTTTTAGATAACTTAAAAAGAAAAAGATACTTTTTTCCCAAAAAAATGACAAAAAATCGCCTTTTTTTAATTTTTTAAATTAAAATGCCTATAACTTTGGACTCAGTCATGATTTTTACATAATTCTTTCACTGCTTGATATATAAACTTGTTGTTAAGCGAATAAAAACAAAATGGCGAAAATCGGGAATATTTGGACCTGCTATTATCAAAAAAAACTAAAGTAAGGACGGTAAAAATTTTAAAATTTTAATTTTCAAATGCGAATATCTCCTAAACTATAAGAGATAATTTACTGCTATGACAACATTTTTTATAGTGCTCGATGAGGAGATTCTATATACGAAATTTTTTTTAAATCGGAACTCAAATGAAGAAATAGGATCGTTTTAAAAATTTAACATAGCCGAGGTATCCTAATTTGATGACCCCCGCCGGGCCCCTGGTTGGCCTATAAGGTCCAAATTCAAAACCTAAACTCGACAACACCTCCTCTTTGTGCACACCAAATTTCATTAAAATCGGATTAACCGTTTAGAAGTTACCGAATTATTTCCCTCTTTTTTTTTTCCTATACCACTGTGAGACGGTCATACGTGGCTAAATCTAATCAGAAATCAAATGTTTTTAGAAAAAGTTACACATTTAATTGGATTTTTTAAAAATGTTTATTATTTATGACAAAAAAATTTAAATCGACCAGGAATCGAACCGGCGATGCTCGGTTTGTTAATTCTCTATTTCATCGATTGCACCACATCATTATTTTGTCTTTCGTTAACTAATATTTTTCATATAAAAATGCCGTGTTATTTCCTGTTTATACAAAACATTGCTGCTGAATAACTTTTATTAACACTGATGTTGCTGAATAGCATAAAAAATTAAACAGTTACACTTTCTCAATGTGTACATTTTATTTGATCGTGGTTTAGCAACAATTTTTTACACAAACAGGAAAGACAATTTCTATGTGAACATCATTAATTGCAAACAATTACGAAGCTAGATAATAGTGTAGTGGGTATGACGTAGAACTGGCAACTGAGAAATCTTAAGTTCAAACCCTGTTCGTCATGGACACTTTTTATTTAATTTTTTGCGAAAAATAATACATTTTTGAGTCCCTATGGGTGGTACAAGAAATTGTGGACCGATTTCGATTTTTAACACAGTGGATCACCGTACCAAAAACTATATGTCTGACAAAATTCAACAATATTTGTGCCAAATATTTTATGAATATCATTATTTAGTAATTAGTAATATGCGTTTAAGTGATTCTCGAAAGGGGACATTGTATGGGAACTACGACCAATTATGGACCGATCGTAAACAAATTTTACAGTATCATTTATGTATACAAAAGCAATTTTTTTGCCAAATTTTGTATGAATATCTTTATTTGGTAATGAGAAATATGCGTTTAAGTGATTTTCGGAAGGGGACCTTGTATGGGAGCTATGGCCAATTACGGACCGATCGTATACAAATTTTACATTAACATTTCTGTATACAAAAGCAATATTTCTGCCAAATTAGACATGTGTATCGTTATTTGGTAATGAGTTATGTGCGTTTAAGTGATTTTCGGAGGGGGACCTTATATGGGAGCTATGACCAATTATGGACCTATTCAGAAAATTAATTCTTTATATGAATTCTATTGGCACAAAACTTTCACTCGTGAAATTTTGTGAAGATATCGGCATTATAACGGAAGTTATTAACAATAAATTAATTTCCTGGAATATGTACATTTGTATGGGAGGTATATGAAATTTTGAACCGATTTTACCGATTTTTAACATAGTTGATCCTGGCACCAGGATCACAAAATTCATCAATTTATCTGCAATAGTTTTTGTAAAAAGTACAATTAAATATGTGAAAAAACACAATTTTTTTCGAGGTTGTCCCAAATTTTTACTCATATCTCAGAACCTATTCTACCGATCTCGCTGATTTTCAATACCAAACTGCTTAGGATAACTATAAATATTTTGGGTGAATTTCATTAAGTTCCATTGCTTCGTTTTACCGTGAGCGTGTTTTATACAGACAGACAGACGGACAGACGGACATATCTAAATCGACTCAGAATTTCATAAGGACCAAGAATATATAACTTTGTTGGGTCTCAGATGAATATTTCTTTGTGTTACAAACGGAATGACAAACTTATATATACCCTCTATCACCACTGGTGGTGGTGGAGGGTATAATAACACCATAATAATCAAAATTTTACCATAATGTAGAAGACAGCTGCCGTCGGTCGGTAAAATACCTCATGTGGGTTTTTTATATAAAGTGTTCCGGAACAGAATTTTTTATCTAATCGCGTTATCTACAAAGTGTAAATATAAAATGTAAAATTATTGTTTAATTTGTTATTATTTAATAGAAAAAATATTATTGTTACTGTTGCAGATTAATATTAAATTTTGAATTTACTGGTTTTTAGTTTTATTTTACGTGTTATTAACACACTGATGAATGTATTTATGTTAAATGTCAATCATATGTTGATCTCGTTTCCCAGCAAAAATTTTCATTACCTAATAATCTAGAAAGTAATATTGGAATCACGTGGAAACTAATTACTTTTGGGGTGAATAACTAATTATTTTTGTTCGACGAGGTTCAAATAATATGTACCTACCTTAAACAAATTAATAAATGGTTACTAATTTGATTACAAAAACTTTGCGAAATAACTAGTTACAAATAAACCTACAAATATGTTATGTGATAGCTAGTTATTTTGGGCCGACTTTGTATGTAGAAAACAAAAAATAAAAAAAATTCCTCGGCCGGGATTTGAACACAGGCATTCAGTTGTTCTCTATGTTTCCCACTCCAGCCGCTTACTTGATGCTCCATTAACATGTTGCTTTTTGTAATTTTGAGAACGGCTTTTTAAAAAAATATGTAAATGAATGTCATTTTGAAAAAAAAAATAAACAGTATCCAGCAGGGCTCGAACCACGAACCTTTTTGTTAAATGAACGTTCTAGACAATTGAGCTATAACAAATCCAAATTGTTTAGTTCTTTACCAGTAATAACCTATTCAGCTAAATGAAATAATGTGGATGATAATGAACACTCATTACCAAGTAATGTATGAAATAACTACTGGCTATTACCAAAAATTTTAGATTTTTTGCTGGGTTGTTATAATTGTTTTGTCTTTTGTCAGAAAAGCGCGTGTTTTTTTCTGTCTTGTCGTAAGAAGGAAAATTTCATATTTTTAATTTAAGTTTGAAATACTAAGGGATAGAATTAAGTGAGTTTTTATGGTCATTTAAATTTCGATTTAAATGCAACTAATATTTAAATTTCTAGATAATAAAACACGCCACAATAAACGCCATCGTTTTACATTAATACATGAAGAAACATACAGCGTTATATTCTCTTGTATCGTTTTATTATTTCTATCCAGTGTTAATGCCGTAACATTAGATATTTAGTTTGCTGCCGCCCGCAACAATATTTTTATTATTTAATTGAACGCTGTACATTTATATCCTTCGGATTGGATACGTACACACATGTCACGTCAAAGTGAGCGTTTAATCGGAAAGAGAATGTCTAAACCCGGGAAGATGAAGAACAGTGCCGAGCCGTTAGAAAGCTGTGGTGAAGAGGATATGACGATAATTGAACAGTCATCCCAGCTGAATTGAGAGGAGGAAATTTTGAAACTTAAGGAAGCCCTAAGGGTTTTAATGGAGAGGACCCACGTCCCATCTTCATCTAATCAAACACACAAGGTCCTAGTGGGACAACAACGCCGTATGTATGGCCTAAATACAATTGCTATACCGCCTGCCGTGACGAACTACCAAATGTACACAATGCCATCCTACGTGTACCAAGCATCAATGCCGATGCAACAACAACCAAGTTTATGTGAGTATAAAATGCCATATACTTATTATAGGCCAAACACTGCCGCACAACAACATGTGCAAACCACTGCCACTTTGCCCCACTCTATCATCACTAGCAACTAATTTCACACAACCTCAGTCTACGCCCATTTTTACGAATGCCTATTCTTCGAATGACAGCAGCTGTCATATTCACAGAATGCCACTATGCCCATTTCGGCCACACAGCCTGTAGTCCGACAAGAACATCGTGAACTCCGAAGGCTACATGATATGCCTGAATTTTTGGTCAACCAGGACACTGGCCAATGTTTAATGTCCTCGTATAATGAAACAACAGCACATTATAACTACAAAAAATTTGAAGAATTTAATGAGGTTACAAAAAGAGTTAAAAGGTGACGCAAGATCTAAAGTTGAAACCTTTCTAATTCATCCGGATTGCGTAAGCCAGGTGATGAATGTGTTTAGAATTTCATTATGGACGCCCCCAAGTACTCATTCGGAGCCAAATTGCCAAGGTCCGTTCCTTTCCCCCTATAACTGGAAAAAAAATGTACGAGATGGTAAATTTTAGTACGATGGTGTCAAACCTTACAGTTTTTCTGGAAAATGCAGGTGCAACTCCTCATCTTACAAATCCTACGTTGCTCCATGAATTGGTCCAAAAGCTGCCACAAATAAAGAAGGAGGAATGGATGAGATACTCTATTCCAAACCTCGGTCAGTACCCCAGTGTATGTCAATTTAGTATGTGGTTGCCAAGATGTTGCCACTTATATTGCTCTTGCTACTGAGACTGAGAAAAGCGATGTGAGCTGTAATAAATGGGAAAGAATAAACCCCTCATTTGCTATAACGACAGAGAATCATCTTTAACAATTGCATTATGTGTCAATAAAACTATAAATTGTACCAGTGCCAAAATTTTAAGGAATTAAAGATAGATGATCGGGTGGAGATTTGTAAATGATAATAATCTTTGTTTTGTTGTTTACGTGCTGGTCACAACTCGGCTAAGTGTCAAACTAAACGGCAATGTGGATTATTCAAGTGTACCAGGAATCACAATAGACTACTTCACGTTGGGGGATAAATTCCAAAACGTCAAGAATGTAAACAAAAACAAGTAGAAAGTATAGTCGTATTAAATGTGATTTATCTTGATATTACCTTGATTCCGATATATTTATGCAATTTATTGACGATGAACTTATTTTCTAAAAGAGGCTTTATATGGGGGATAGGAGCAAATGTGGACCGATCCCGATAAAATGGGCTGGATAGATTTGTATTTATATAATATTTTCAGTCCTAAATTTCATTGCAATAACAGTGCTAATAAATTAATTGCGGATATTCAAGTCACTTTCTGTAGGGGGCTTTGTATGGGGGCTAGGGTCAAATGAAGTCCGATCATTTCGGCAAAGTCATCAAGGCTTGTATAAAACTTAGTTGTGCGAAATTTCATCGAGATACATTTATATTATACATAATTATGAGCTCAAAAGCCCTTTTCGGGGGGTTCAGTTGTATGGGGGGCTAGGTGAAATAATGGACCGATTTTAACCATTTTCAACAGGCTTCGTCCTTTGGTCGTCCTGTACTTTGATAACAACGTTTACATGGACACACGGACGGTCGGACGGACGGACTCAGAAAGTGATTCTGAGTCTATCGGTATACTTAAAGGTGGGTATAGTACTAATATTTTAATGCGTCGCAAACATCACCACAAACGCATAATACCCTTCCCACTATAGGGTGTAGGGTACAATGAGAACTCTGATGGTAACATCAAATGACTGTTAGTGATAGTACTGGGCCGATAAATACTGAACAAACAAACAGTGTTGTAAATGCAATTGTTGACAATTCATTTAATACGGAAACATTATTTAAGTTCTTGCCTGTTCAACTTAAAGGTCCAGCTCGGTTAAAATTGTTGCTATTATAGACGAAGGTTCTAAAATTTCCCTTCTGGAGGAGAAGGTTGCAACGCAAATTGGTCTAAAAGTCTCCTCAAACAACTTATGTCTAGGGTGGATTGAAGGCAAGACAACAAATGAAATGTCGAAAAAGGTCGACATAGAGATATGTAGTTCACATGAATATGGTACGTGTGAAGAATCTACATATTGGTGATTTTAAGAATAAATTTCCTATTTTGAACAGGATAAACGTAGAGGAATATTTTGATGCTATACCAAGACTGCTAATTGGGTTACCACATATAAGACTAGTCCGCCCGTAGAATGTAATTAATTTGGATGATAGCTTCGCAGTACACCAAACAAATTTTGGTAACATATTGTTTGGTTCGAATGAAGATTCAGCAGCTCCTACCGTATGTAGAATTGATATTGACGTTATGGATGATATTAATCAACAAATAGCTGAATATTTTACTATAAAGAATTTTGGTGTACAAAGTACAAAGGTATTAGTGTCAGATGACGACCGAAAAGCGGAGGAGATACTTCAGAGTACTACGTTGAAAATTGGCCAGAAGTATGAAATGGGTCTTTTGTGGAGACAAAATAAATTTGAGTTTACTGATAGGTACACTATGGCCATGAAACGTTTCGAGTCGTTGGAGGCAAAAATACGCAATAATGATGATTTAGCCCATTGGTATAATGATAAAATGGAATACTATGTATCGAAATTATATGCTAGAAAATTATTGCCGGAGAAGTTTCTACTGTTGATCATCGTGTATGGTATTTGCTGCATTTCGCCACGATTAACCCAAATAAGGAGAACAAACCTCGCCTTGTATTCGATGCCGCGGCAACTGTTAATGGTGAGCCTTTTAATTCAAGACTAATAAAAGGCCTTGATAAATATCAACCCAGATCATTGATATCCATACTCCTTAAATTTCGTCAGCGAAGAATTGGTGTTTGTGCGGATATAAAGGAAATGTTCCACCGCGTGAATATTCGGAAACAAGACCAGATATCCCAACGATTCCTGTGGCGTAATGGTGACCTTATAAAATCTCCTGATGTGTATGCGATGCAGGTGATGATTTCGGATCCGCCAGTTCTCCTTGCTCTGCTCAGTGCGTGAAGAATTTAAATGCGGCGCACTATGAGGATTCGCACCCTCGCGCAGCAAAGGCTATTATTGAGTGTCATTACGTTGATGATTATGTGGATTCCTTCGACAGTGTGGACGAGGCTTTTGCTGTAAGTAGAGATGAAGTCGCTATCCATCAACACTGTGAAGCTATAAATTAGAATGGAGTTCGCCAATTCCTGAGCGGGTTTATGGGAAATGGTTGAAATGGTACAAAGAACTCGGTGAAGTAGCACGGATCAAAATACCTAGATGTTATAGTCAGTTCTTTTGTGAACCCACAACTATGTTGATTTGCACGTGTTTGTGGATGCAAGTGAGGGTAGCATTCGCTGCTGCTGCTTATTGGCGGATAAGTAGTACAGGCATGGCGGAAATAGCTTTTATAGCCGGAAAATAAAGATGTGCATCGACAAAGCCACTCTCAATTCCGTGGCTTGAACTTCAAGCTGCAGTTCTTGGTGTTAGGCTAAGCAAAATTATAGCGTCAAGCCACGATATACAGCCGAGGAATATTATCTTTTGGTCCGACTCCAAAACTGTGATTAAATGGATATGATCTGATTGTAGAGTTTACAAGCAGTTTGTGGCACATCGTATTTCCGAGATACTGGAGTACACTGAAGAGGATCAATAGAGATGGGTACCGGGTTTGATGAACCCTGCAGATGAAGCTACGAGACCAAAAAAATCTTCATCAAAAAGGTCTTGCCGGATGAAGGACCTGAATTTTTGAAGTTGAACGAAGAACAATGGCCGAAATTACCAGATGATGTGACAGATTATGACATCGAAGTTGAACGGCGATCTAAATTTGTATTGACAGTACAAGAGTTCCCAGTTATACCATTTTATAAGTATTCGAGTTACTACAAATTACTAAGAGTTATGGGTGGGTTCATACATGCAGTAAAGGTATTCAAAGTATATACAAATGGTGGAACGGTTCCAAAATTCCCAAAAATATTTGAGTGTTGCCGAGATTATTGAAGCTGAATTATTTCTATGCAAAGAGGCTCAACGTAGCAGTTTCCGAGCAGAATATGAACAATTACAACAAAATAAAACTGTATCGAAATCAAGTCCAATTTATAAACTTAACCCTTTTATGGGTGATGATGGTTTGATTAGATTATCTGGTCGTATAGACAAAGCTGCTTGCATTTCGGTATGTACTAAAGAGCCTATAATTTTACCCAAAGGACACGTTCTAACAAATCTGATGAAATCTGTGAAACAGTATCACGAGGATTTTAAACACCAGAATCAAGAATCAATATGTGCTGCTAAACGTGTTAAATTTTGGATACCAGGTCCGTTAAGGCAAATTGTCAATTGTGTAAGAATAAAAGCGCTGTTCCGAAACCCCCTTTGATGGGCCAGCATCCAATTGACCGACTTTCTCCATATATAAGACCGTTTTCGTACAGAGGTGTTGATTATATGGGCACGTTCCTAGTGTAGTTGGGCAGGAGAAGCGAGAAAAGGTGGGTTGCCCTCGTTACGTGCTTAACCGTAAGAGCGATACATTTGGAGGTAACTTGAGATTTGTCTACGGACGCAATTATACTATGAATAAAAAATTTTATTAATCGAAGAGGTTTGCCGGTGCGCCTTGGGAGTGATAGGGGCACGAATTTCGTCGGGGCGAGTAAGGAAGAGTTTGCATTTGAAGGCGAAAAGTGGCGTTGATTGGTTGTTCAATACTCCTGCAAATCCATCTGCAGGAGGTGCGTGGGAACGGATGGTTCGGGCAGTGAAAAGAGTATTATATTTTACATTAAAGGAAAAATCACCCCAACTCGACACCTTTAATTCGTTATTGATTGAGGCCAAAAATTTGATTAATTCACGTCCACTAACTCACCTATCAATAGATAGTGCAGATCATGAGCCTTTAATACCCAATCATTTTTTGCTTGGTTGCCCAAACATGGTTCAAACCCCAGCTGTTCCTGAAAAGGTTTGTCTACGTAAGCAGTGGCATATACTACATCAATTGAAACAAACTTTCCGGAAGAGGTGGGTGTTGGAGTACCTTCCAGAGTTGACGCGACGAACAAAATGGCATCAGCCAGTTGAACCAATCAAGGTCGGGAACGTGGTAATTATATGTGACGACAACGAAGCAAGAGGGCAGTGGAAACAAGATGTGGTAGAAGAAGTTTGTTTGGCGAAGGATGGGTTGGTTCGTTCGGCGGTGGTTAAGACTTCAGCGGGAAAGTTGAGAAGACCTGCATCCAAACTGGCAGTCCTGGACGTAGTTACTGAGTCTCCCTGATCGATTCACGGGTGGCCCTATAAAAAATTCATCCCAAATTTCTATCATTAAAAAGTGTGCTGGAACCGCTATAAAAAATTCATCCCAAATGTCTGTCATTAAAAAGTGTGCCGGAAGCTCTATAAATATACTACTTATACCCACCATCATATATATTGTTTTTGTAACCCACAAAATCATATATATTCTGGGTCCTTATTAAATTCTGTCCGTCCGTCTGTTGAAAATACGAATGAACGGAAACATCTAGAGGGTTGAAATTTTCTACAAATATTCTCTATAAGTAAAGTTTGGTTGGTATTGAAAATGGGGAATATCGGTCCATGTTTTGACATAGCCCCCATACAAGTGGGAGCTATGCCATTATTATTATTATTACCCGAAAAACGGTGTAAACAGTCATAGCTGGTTTAAAAACAGCAGTATGTCAATTATTTATGAGAATCGGTCCATAATTGTCCCTACCCCCCAAATGAGGTCCCTCTCAGAAAACGACTATAACGTTCTTAACTTGCTTCAAAATGATAGCAATGCAACGAAATTCGACATAAACAAGTTTTAAGGGAACCAAAGTCTCCCTACCAAATTTTATGAGAATCGGTCCGTAATTGACTTCACCTCCACCATAAGGTCCCTCTCATAATTTGCTTCAAAATAATAGCAATACAACGAAATTCGACACAAACAAGTTTTAGGGGAACTAAAATCTCTCTGCCAAATTTTATGGATATTTTACTATAAGGTTCCCCTTAAGTTAAGTGATTTTCGCAATTGGGCCTTATAGGGGAGCTACGATTAATAATGGACCGATCCGAAAAGAAATTTGGTATGTACACAAAACATATTCATCTCGAATTATATCACAAAAGCTTTACCCTGTGTCTATATTAGACAAATATTAATCACGGCACTTGACAAAACGTCGGCAGAAAAATTATCAGTTTTTTGTTTACGTTAATACAAAACGCTGATTTTATCACGACAACTCTCAAATAATTTTATTGAAATAATGCTATATTTTATAAAAACAATTAAAATTAAATGCAAATTTTGTAAATAAATACTAATTTCACTAAAACTAATGTTAAAAGTAAATTTTAATTGCACAAAAACAAAATTCTAAAAAAAAATTTTCAATAAAATGACATTTGTTATCAAGACAACATTGTCTAAACAATTGTTTAGACAACACTGTCATAACGACGTTATAAAGCTAATAAATGCCGTCTGTACCTGCTAATTTTTTATTATGATAACAATTTGACGTTTAGCATAATAAATATTTGTCTAATTTATCAATGAAATATATGCGTTTAGGTGATTTTTGGAGGTGGACCTTATATGGGAGCTATGACCAATTGTGGACCGACTGAGATCTACGTTGGTAGTATGATTTCTATTCATATTATATTTGTATGTACAACATTTTGTGTTGATACCGATATATTTGAGGGAGTTATTACCGATAAACTAATTTCCGGGAATATACACCTTTGTATGGGGGCTATGGGAAATATTGAATCAAATGTTATGAGTTTGAACATACTTGATCCCTGGAACAAAAAAATAATGTGTAACAAAATTCATCGAAATATCTTTGGTAGTTTCTGAGAAAACTACTTAAGAATTGGGAAAAACGTTATTTTTTTCGAGGTAGTATGAAATTTTTACTCATAACTTTACGTCGTAAACCGATTTTACTGATTTTCAATACAAAATTGTACCGGATAATAAAGAATGTTCTGGGTGAATCTCGAGAATTTCTATTGCTTCGTTTTAACGTGAGCGTGTTTTACACAGATAGACAGTCAGACGAAGATAGCTAAATCGACTCAGAATTTCATAAGGATCAAGAATATATATACTTTGTTGGGTGCCAGATGAATATTTCTTGGTGTAACATGCGGAATGACAAAGTTGTATATACCCTCTATCACCACTGATGGTGGTATAAAAACTTAATTTGGTTATTTTTAAAGGAATTTGAAATCTTCCAAATTTTTCATAATTTTGTGCAGAATGTTTCATAATCGTTTCAGAGTTTCTTCAATTACCTGTACTTTTCCAAATAGAAAGAATATCGTTTGAAATTTTGTACGGTTAACGGTACTTTTTGTAGTTAATAAAATTTAAACTGAACAGTTCTTTAAATCAACTGCACATGGAAAAAATAAAACAACTAATTTGAAAGTGTCCTTAGTTCCCTACTACCCAGCAAAAAATCTGAAATTTTTGGTAATAGCCAGTAGTTATTTCATACATTACTTGGTAATGAGTGTTCATTATCATCCACATTATTTCATTTAGCTGAATAGGTTATTACTGGTAAAGAACAAAACAATTTGGATTTGTTATGGCTCAATTGTCTAGGCCGTTTATTTAACAAACAGGGGGTTCGTGGTTCGAGCCCTGCTGGATACTGTTTATTTTTTTTTCAAAATGTCATTCATTTATATATTTTTGTAAAATGCCGTTCTCAAAATTACAAAAAGCAACATGTTAATAGAGCATCGAGTAAGCGGCTGGAGTGAGAAACATAGAAAACAACTGAATGCCTGTGTTCAAATCCCGGCCGAGATTTTTTTTATTTTTTGTTTTCTACATACAAAGTCGGCCCAAAATAACTAGCTATCACATAACATATTTGTAGGTTTTTTTGTAACTAGTTATTTCGCAAAGTTTTTGTAATCAAATTAGTAACCATTTATTAATTTGTTTAAGGTAGGTACATATTATTTGAACCTCGTCGAACAAAAATAATTAGTTATTCACCCCAAAAGTAATTTATTTATTTAAATTCAGTCTAGAAACAATTTTCTTACAGACTATGATAAATTACATAATTAATCAAATAAAAGTAAATATATATGAAAATACAAATTAATTTTATGATTATAAACATAATTCATTTAAAATTAAAAACAAATTTTCTTTAAAAATTGATTTTGAAGTACAAAACTCTATTTCTGGTTTATTACTGAGCTGGAGTTTAACATTAATTTCATTTAAAAGAAGAAAAGTGCGTGTTAACATACTATTTCTACCATACAATGTTCTATGGGTAGGAACATCGAACAAATAATTATACCTAAGATGTCTTGGAGAAACATGAAAGGGGATGTGGTACAGTAAATCAGGGCAATCTATATTGCCGTTGATTATATCGAAAACATATAAAGCAGAATGAAACTTTCTGCGAAAATCTAGAGACTGTAATCCAAGTAATAGACATCTAGATCGATATGATGGTATTGGATTATCAAAAGTAATGGATGAAAGAGCAAATTTAATAAATTTCTTTTGAACTCTTTCAACGCGGGTAATTAATTGTTTAGAATATGGAGCCCAAATAATAGCCGCATATTCAAGCCTTGATCTAACAAAGGCAGTGTAAATAATCTTAAGAGTACAAGGATCTGTAAATTCAGAACAATTTCTCTTAATGAAGGCAAACATAGAATAAGCTTTTGGGAGAATATAGTCAATGTGTTGAGTAAACAATAACATTGAATCAAATACAATTCCCAAATCTATAATAGATTTGACTGATTTTAAACTATAGTTTCCAATTTTGTAAACCGTTGGAATAGGATTTGGAGATCTTGTGAAAGTTAAATGAAAGCATTTATCAAAATTCAAATGAAGTTCATTAGACTTACACCAACAAAGAAAATTGGCTAAATCAGATTGCAAATTCAAGAAATGTTGTACTGTATCGATCCTGTGAAATATTTTTAAATCATCAGCATAAAGTAAACATTTAGCATATTTAAAACATGATGAGATATCATTAATGAATAAAATAAATAAAAGTGGACCCAAAACACTACCCTGAGGTATCCCAGAAGACTGAACATAAGTCTTTGAAAAATAATTTTCTACAACAACTTTACATAATCTATTTGATAAATAGGATTTTAACCAATTTAAAAAATTAGAGTGAAAACCGAACATTTGTAATTTACCTATAAGAATATTATGCGAAACTTTATCAAAGGCTTTAGAAAAATCGGTATAAATAGTGTCTACTTGACTGCGCTGTTCTAAGGAATATATACAGAATTCAGTAAAAACAGATAAGTTAGTTGTAGTTGATCTACCTGGAAAAAAACCATGTTGATTAGGTAAAATCCACGATTTAGTAATAAAAAATAGTCTATTATAGACTATATGCTCAAATAACTTTGAAACACAAGATAATTTCGAAATAGGCCTATAACAAGTAACATTATCCCTTCTGCCATCCTTGAAAACAGGAGTTATAGCTGCAAACTTCCATTTATCTATAAAAATTCCTTCTTTTAGAGATAAATTAAAAATAAAAGTAAGTGCGGTTTTTAAAGAAGATGCACAAATCTTTAGTAAATGACCACAAAAGCCGTCAATATCAGATTTGTAACTATCTTTACTATTCATAATTGCATTAAAGACTTCATCCTCTGAGACAGCCATGAAACCAATGTCCACAAATGGCATATGAGAAGAATTAGAGATATAATTTTTATTAGAAGGTGGTTTAAAATTTGATTCAAAAAATTCGGCAAACATATTTACAGATTCACTGCAAGATACAGAGGTTTTATCACCATAGTTCATAATCTTTGGTATATCAGATACTTGCTTTCTTGATTTAATAAAAGACCAAAAATATTTGGGATTACTTCTTATTTCATTTTCTTTCCCAAGTATGTATTGTCTATAGAGAAATTTATTCAAGCAATTAAATTCACGCTGATAGTGAATAAATTTGGTATGACTATCAGCTGAGCCTGAATTAACAAAGCGTTTATGGAATTTGTTTCGAAGGTTTTTAAGTCTCTTAAGACCACGAGTATACCAAGGTAATTTATAAGGCTTCTTTTTCTTTAATGGAATATTTTCTTTACAAACATTTAGAACTACATCAACAAATTTATCATAGCAAGATGAGGTTGATGGTCCAGACAAAATATCCATCCAGTTAATACCATTAAAAATAGAGTTAAGTACATCTGACTTACATAAATTAAAGTTAAAATCTAAAGAATTTGATAAATCAATGCAATTAAAGAAATTATAAGATTCAATTTCAATCACTAAAGGCAAATGATTTATGTTGCGGCTCGATATTGACAAAAAACTTTCGAAAACTTTAAACTTACAGTCATAAGGAACAAAAATTAAATCCAAAAACCGATTTAAACTATTAGCAATATGATTGATTTGAATTAAATTGATTGAAAGCAAACTGTCAATAACTTCAATTTCATTAAATTTATTTACATTAAGAGGAAATAGTGAAGCACTATTATTAATTTGTGTCCACAAAACATCAGAAAGATTAAAATCTCCGAGAACACATAAACGAGAGTTTAATGCCAATTTATCATTCACAGATAAAATGTTTGAAACATGAGCCGAGTAAATGTTATTAGATATATTAGGTGGTATATAAGAAACAGATAAATGCAATACAATATTAAATCCAGTAATGGATACAATAAGTTGATCTAATAGGCCATTATTATCATCAATGTTAATTAAAGAAGACTTATAAAATTTTTTAACGGCAACTAAAACTCCACCTCCTCTAGTACAACCAGTACGAGCTGCATTTCTATCCTTCCGATAAACATTATAAAGATTAATATCAAAAAATTCAGCGTCATAAAAGTCAGGATTTAGCCAGGTCTCGACTAAAACAATCACATCAAATAAGCATTGAGATGAGAAATCATAAACCATTTTAGATTTAGTGCGCATTCCAGACAAATTTTGATAGTATATCTGAAAACCTTTTTTACTTAAAGCTACTGATGATCGTTCTGAACGAGATTCCTTTGAAAATTTATGAATGGCCGAACTTTAATGTCAGTTGGCCAGAGTTCAGGATTCAAAAGATCTTTGTAGAAGCACGGAGATACACCAAGTTTAAAATTTATTCGTTTTAAATCATTGACATTAGCATCTTTCTTTATCAAAGCAAAACAAAGCAGATGCTCTTTACTAATCTGTGAGTTCTTATTTACATAATTTATGATTTGCTCTGGCAGGACAGTAGGCTTAAAAGAAGAAATATGAATCCACTTTTTTGAATAACAACTTCCAAGTCATCTGATGATTTTACTCCAATAACAACAGGCCCCCTTTTACGTCTACGCCTATGTACATTAATCCAATTAGATGTGTCTTGAGTTGGTTGTGTATTATCATCAAACATGTTAGCACGATTAACAGCAGCATCTGATTCGATAGTTGGTAATGAAGAAACAGAAGAAGTAGCAGATAAAAAATGTTGTGTGTTTGAAGCAGCTTGTGTACTAGTACTTTGTCCAGCAACAACACCAATAGCATTTACATCACTTTTTGTTTTTTGTTGATTTTTTGGCAATTTTATTTTATTCTTATTATTTGAAAAGTCAATGAACTGATGCTTTAACTCTTGTATTTCTTTACTTAAAGAGTTGTTATTAAATAATTGCTTGAGTTCTCTTATTTCACTTGATAATAAAGAGACATGCTTAAGTAAATCAGCAGAAACGTTTAAACATTCATTGCAATTAAAAACAATATTTTGATTATTTTTAAAATATTCACAAAATTTTTCCTCAATTTGAGCACAAAAAAAATGAAATTTAGCTCTACAAATATGACAACCTATAAAAGTTGTTTTAAGTGACTTGAAACACTTCGCGCAAAGAGTATTTGGCGGTTGATTCATTTTAACACGTCTTAACAGTTTAGCTATCAAGCGTAGACTGATTAGTTTCCACGTGATTCCAATATTACTTTCTAGATTACTAGGTAATGAAATTTTTGCTGGGTAGTGATTGAGAATGCTGATTTCAGTATAATTTCTCAAAAAACCTTTCCTAAATGTTTCTACAAATTAGTCAAAATTTCCTACTAAAGTATGTATGTATGTATGTATGTATGTATGTATGTATGTATGTATGTATGTATGTAGGTCTGTATGTATGTATTTGTATGTATTATTTGTATGTATGTATGTATGTAGGTTATGTAGTTGTTGTATGTATGTATGTATGTTGTATGTATGTATGTGTATGTAATGTATGTTATGTATGTATGTATGTATGTTTATTGTCTGTATGGATGTATGTATGTATGTATGTCTGTATGTATGTATGTCTGTCTGTATGTATGATTTCTTGTATGTATGTCTGTTGTTTTGTCTGTTGTTGTATGTCTGTCTGTTGTCTGTCTAGTTGTCTGTATGTCGCTTGTCTGTTGTTTATTGTTTTCTGTCTGTATGTCTGTGTCTGTTGTTGTATGTCTGGTCTGTTTTTGTTGTCTGTCTGTTGTATGTCTGTTGTCTGTTGTATTCTGTCTGTCTGTCTGTCTGTCTTTCTGTCTGTCGTCTGTCTGTCTGTCTGTCTGTCTGTCTGTCTGTCTGTCTGTCTGTCTGTCTGTCTGTCTGTGTCTTCTGTCTGTCTGTCTGTCTGTCTGTCTGTCTGTCTGTCTGTCTTCTGTCTGGCTTCTGTCTGTCTGTCTGTCTGTCTGTCTGTCTGTCGTCTGTCTGTCTGTCTGTCTTTGTCTGTCTTCTTTCTCTGTCTGTCTGTCTGTCTGTCTGTCTGTCTTCTGTCTGTCTGTCTGTCTGTCTGTCTGCTGTCTGTCTGTCTGTCTGTCTGTCGTCTGTCTGTCTGTCTGTATGTCTGTCTGTCTGTCTGTCTGTCTGTCTGTCTGTCTGTCTGTCTCTGTCTGTCTTCTGTCTGTCTGTTCTGTCTGTCTGTTCTGTCTGTCTGTCTGTCTGTCTGTCTGTCTGTCTGTCTGTCTGTCTGTCTGTCTGTCTTTCGTCTGTCTGTCTGTCTGTCTGTCGGTCGTCCTGTCTGTCTGTCTGTCTGTCTGTCTTCTGTCTGTGTCTGTCTGTCTGTCTGTCTGTCTGTCTGTCTTCTGTCTGTCTGTCTGTCTGTCTGTCTGTCTGTCTGTCTGTCTGTCTGTCTGTCTGTCTGTCTGTCTGTCTGTCTGTCTGTCTGTCTGTCTGTCTGTCTGTCTGTCTGTCTGTCTGTCTGTCTGTCTGTCTGTCTGTCTGTCTTTCTGTCTGTCGTCTGTCTGTCTTCTGTCTGTCCTGTCTTTCTGTCTCTGTCTGTCTGTCTGTCTGTCTGTCTGTCGTCTGTCTGTCTGTCTGTCTGTCGTCTGTCTGTCTGTCTGTCTTCTGTCTGTCTGTCTGTCTGTCTGTCTGTCTGTCTGTCTGTCTTCTGTCTGTCCTGTCTGTCTGTCTGTCTGTTTTCTGTTCGTCTGTTCTGTCTGTCTTCTGTCTGTCTGTCTGTCTGTTCGTCTTTCTGTCTGTCTGTCTGTCTGTCTGTCTGTCTGTCTTCTGTCTGTCTGTATGTATGTATGTATGTATGTATGTATGTACTAGCTGCGTGAACCCCGGCGTTGCCACCACCATCAGTGGTGATAGAAGGTATATATACGTTTGTCGTTCCGTGTGTAACACCAAGAAATATACATCTAAGACCCAACAAAGTATATATATTCTGGGTCCTTATGAAATTCTCAGTCGATTTAGCTATGTCCGCCTGTCCATCTGTCCGTCTGTCTGTCTGTGTAAAACACGCTCACGTTAAAACTAAGTAAAGGAAATCAACCAAATTCACCCAAAATATTTATTATTATCCGAAGCAGTTTGGTATTGAAAATCAGCAAAATCGGTTCACAACGTAAGAAGTTATGAGTAAAAAATTCAGACTACCTCGAAAAAAAAATTACGTTTTTTTCCTAATTCTTTTGAAGTTTTCTCAGAAACTACCAAAGATATTGCGATGAATTTTGTCACACTTTATTTTTTAGGGCAGTGATCAATTATGTTCAAAATCTTTACAATTGATCCAATATTTCCCATAGCCCCCATACAAAGGTACATATTCTCGGAAATTAGTTTATCGTTAATAACTCAATCAAATATATCGGTATCAACACCAAATTTTGTACATACAAATATAATATGAAAAGAAATCATACTACCAACGTAGATCTAAGTCGGTCCACAATTGGTCATAGCTCCCATATAAGGTCCACTTCCAAAAATCACTTAAACGCACATATTTCATTGATGAATAAAGCTATCATGATAAAATTCGGGCTGGATATGTTTTGTGTAAATACAAATCATTCTACCAAATTTTTTGCGGATCGGTCCATTACTGGTCATAGCTCCCATATAAGGCCCACTTCCGAAAATCATTTAAAAGCTCATATTTCATTGTCAAATAAAGCTATTTTGATAAAATTCGACAAATATATGTTTAGTCTAAATATAAATCACTCTATGAAATTTTTTCCGGATAGGCCCATAATTGGTCATAGCTCCCATATAAGGTCGACTTCCGAAAATCACTTAAACGCATATATTTCATTGAATTATAAAGCTATCGGGATAAAATTCGACACAATCAAATATACATACGAATCTTTCTACAAATTTTTTTACGGATCGGTCCTTTATTGGTCATAGATCCCATATAAGGCCCACTTCCGAAAATCACTTAAAAGCACATATTTCAATGTCAAGCTATCTTCATAAAATTCGACACAAATATGTTTTGCCTAAACATGAATCACTCTACGAAATTTTTTCTGGATAGGCCCATAATTGGTCATAGCTCCCATATAAGGTCCACTTCCGAAAATCACTTAAACGCATATATTTCATTGAATTCTAAAGCTATCGGGATAAAATTCGACTTGAATATATTTTGTATACGTACAAATCATTTTACAAAATAATTTTTTACGGATCGGTCCATTATTGGTCATAACTCCCATATGAGGCTCACTTACGAAAATCACTTAAAAGCACATATTTCATTATCAAATAAAGCCATCTTGATAAAATTCGACACAAACATGTTTTGCCCAAATATAAATCACTCTGCAAAATTTTTCCCGAATAGGCCCATAATTGGTCATAGTTCCCATATAAGGTCCACTTCCGAAAATCACACGCATATATTTCATTGAATTCTTAAGCTATAGGAATAAAATTCGACTTGAATAAGTCTTGTGTACATACAAATCATTTTACCACTTTTTTCTCGGATCGGTCCATTATTAATCATAGCTCCCATATAAGGTCCACTTCTGAGAATAACTTAAACGCACATATTTCATTGTCAAATAAAGTTATCTTGAGAAAATTCGACACTTATATGTTTTGTATTTACATAAATCACTCTACGAAATTTTTTCGGGATAGGCCCTTAATTGCTCATAGCTCCTATATAAAGTCCACTTCCTAAAATCACCTAAACGTATCTATTGGAGTAAAATTATACTTGATCTTTTTCTGCATTATACGAAATTGATTCCTGATCGGTGCATAATTGGTCACAACTCCCTTATAAGGACCATTTCTGAAAATTACTTGAACGCACATTTTATCGGTCCGTATTTGGTCACAACTCCCATATAAGGCCATTTCTGAAAATTACTTAAACTCACATTTTATACACATTTAGGTATAAAATTTGACGTAAATGTGTATTTTGTATATATATATATAAATCATTGTACGGAATTTTTTCCGAACCGGTCCATATAAGGTTAATTGTTGAAAATCACTTAATACCACATAATTCGTTATTAAATTATTATATCCGGATAAAATTCGACATAAGTATGTTCTGTGTATAGATAAATAATTCTAAATTTTTCTGGACCTAATCAAAATTAGTTCGACAAAAATTTTGGCGAGTTATCTAAAAAATAGATAGTTAGATGGGTTTCAATAAAAAGTAGCTTGCTGGTGGAGGGTATTTAAGATTCGGCATAGCCGAATATAGCACTCTAACTTGTTTATCCTTAAAGTCAGTTTGTGGACCAAAAAGCCCTTAAAATTTTAGAAATTGAAAATGAGCTTAAATTAGGAAATTTTGACTAATTTGTAGAAGAAGTTTAAAAACTTTTTTGAGAAATTATACTGAATCAGCATTTTCAATCACTGGTAGGGAACTAAGGACACTTTGAAATGATTTGTTTTATTTTTTCTATGTGCAGTAGATTTAAAGAACTGTTCAGTTTAAATTACGTCACACCGTACTTTGAGTTGTAGTGCCCTTGGTGTAAAGAGGAAAAAGTCTTCGGGGCATTTTATTAATTTCAAAAATACATACAATTAACCGTATAACATTTCAAGCGATTTTTTTTTTGCTGTTTGAAAAATTACATGTAATTAAAAAAAAACTCTGAAACGATTATGAGAAATTCTGCACAAAATCATGAAAAATTTGGGCTTATTGATTCAAATTCCTTTAAAAAGAACAAAATTACGATTTTTCTGCCCTAGGAAAATATGAAGAGTCATTGAATATTGACAGAGAAAACAAAACTACTTTTAATTTGACAAACAATTTTGAGTTGTTCATTAAAGAGTAAAACCACCGTTTTTTTTAGTTTCTCAAAAATACATTCATTTATACAAAAGTATGATTAAAATTATTATTTTTATTCATTAGCTTTTATGCATCCACACTAAAGTTTTGGATGGATTTAGACACCACTTATTAAATCTGAAGAAATAAAGGTTTAACTTATTAAAATATCCACATCTTCCTTTAATTAAAAAATTTCGGAATTTGTTAATGGAGAATGGAAAATGTGTGCTGGAATTATTCAAAATAATTTTTTAATTTGAAAAGATTGGAATAAATACGGAGCCACATACGTGCAGAATTTTTAGTGGATAATTTTCTAAAAGTATAAAAAGATATTGAAAGATGAATTCATCCATATTTTATATGAACAATACTTTATATGCATCGTTTGAGATTTGCAAAAGTGCTGTCTTTTAGGACACTCTAATGAGTATTCAAATACATATCATGGTTTTTTAGATTTGAGCTGCATTTAAAAAATGGCAACCGAATTTATATCAAGAAAATTTTTGATGTTTTTTTTTTTTAACTTGTTGCAGATTTCTATTGTTATCTCGTTTTAACAATAAATTTAAATTTTATATTTTTGTATGAAAAATATGAGTGATTACGGATCTTTATTTAAAGAGTTATTTAAAGTAAATTTTTAAAGAGTTATATAAATAGAAATTTTAATGAGAGATATAAATGATTTTCTAGATGGATGTGCAGATGTAAATTTAAAATTCGAATTTTTGTGAAAAATGTAATGTGAATATATTATTTACCATATTTTTGTTCAGTACTGCATACAAAAGTGACATCGTAGACATTCATTCAAGATCTTATATAGTTATAGTTTTTTTGTTCAGTACTGTATACAAAAGTCGCATCGTAGACATTCATTCAAAATCTAATATAGTTTATAGTTTTCTCGATCGTAGGAAACTACATCCGATTTTCTTTTAAAATTGTTATTTTCTGAGGATATACAGCAAATTAAAGGTTTTGAAATAAAAATAGTTTACCGGTGGAAAATATAAGTGATGGGCTTTGATAAAAAATTTCCGATTCTGTTTTAAAATAGATTTTTTTTGATGATATGCAGCGCATTACAGGTTTTGAAATAAGAATAATTTTCGCGTGGAAAATATAAGTGATGGGGTATACGAATCCACAACCGATTTTACGCTTTAGATGAAAATCAATTTTTGATAATAAATTAAATTGATTACAAATTTTTATTTTACCTAATCGTAAAGTAAGTTAAGGACCTACAAACATTTTAGAGTTTTCAAGTAAAAATAATTTCTTGATTAAAATTTTAACTACCTAAATAATAATTCTCACATACAATAATAAGTATATATCCTGAGCATTATAAATGTAACAAAAAATGGACGGAAAAAGGTCATTGCATTTCATTAAGATCATAACAGGCCCGAAATTAGTTGTCATGCAAAATTTCATGAAGCATAAAATCCAGATCAAAAAGTTGAATCTAAAAATATACTGTCTGTTGCCAAATTTCTTGAAAATCGGTTCATGTTTTTTCATATTTAGCCTAGAAATTTTGTGTTATAGCTGTTATTCAAAAAGTGGACATAAAAATATGCGTAGCATCCAATCAATATCATATAGAGTTTTTTTAACTTCTGAGGTTAGACCTCAGAAGTAAATAAGTTTATTAGTTATGTAGTGAAAGAGTAAAAAAAGTTTCATATGTATTTATTATTATATATTATAGGTTTTGAAGATGTAATGTGTCGTACTGTTCATTCCACAACATTCATTATAACAGATTTCATGAAAATCGGATCAGTAGTTTTTTGTATGCCTGAACGTAAATTTGGTTTAATAATTGTTTTACAAAAAGTTGGTGTAAAAAGGGGCGTGGCGTCCGATCCAGATCCTGAGATCGGTATACCAAATTTCATGTAAATCGGTTCAGTAGTTTTCTGTAAGTCTCGAATGAAAATTTTCTATAACAATTATATAGAAAAAAGTGAGCATAATAAGAATGGTGTCGTCAAATCATGATTTTATATAGCCTATTGTTCCACTTTAGAATAGAACTATTAGTGTTCTAAATTTCATGTAAATCGGTTCAGTAGTTTGTCCGTGAAAGCGTAACAAACAGCCTTTCTTTTTCATATAATTATAGGATAAGATATAGGTAAGGATAGTTTTATAAAAAGTGGGCGTAGAAAAGGGCGTGGTATCGGATCAAGTTCTTATATATAGCCTATAGTTGTTTCCAAACTTATACCTATCGGTAATCAAAATTTCAGGTTAATCGGTTTAGTAGTTTTTGCACATTGTGATTACAAAATTGGTGTAATAATAGTTTTACAAAAAGTGGGCGTAAAAAGGGGCGTGTCATCCGATCAAGATCTTTTACAGCCTATTGTTCCTATTGGTTAGACCTCTGAGCGGTCCAAATTTCATGTAAATCGGTTCAGCAGTTTGTCCGTGAAAGCGTAACAAACATTCTCTTTCATATAATTATAGGATAAATTATGGGTAAGGATAGTTCTACAAAAAGTGCTCGTAGAAAGAAGCGTTCTTTCAGAGCTTATACCTGTCGGTATGCAAAATTTCAGGTTAATCGGTTTAGTAGTTTTTTCATATTGTGATTGCAAAATTGGTTTAATAATAGTTTTACAGAATGTGGGCGTCAAAAGGGGCGGGCATCCGATCAAGATCTAGTATAGCCTATTGTTCCTCTTGGGGTTAGATTGTACTTTTGCCGTGAAAGCGTATATATATATATATATATATATATATATATATATATATATATATATATATATATATTGTGAGGTCGGATAATATTGATAATTTTCATTTGTTCTATTATTTTTCAAATTTAGTTTTTTTTTCAATCGCAGTAGCGTTTAGTTTTTGTATTTCAAATTTTTTCGGAAAAATTTCATTTACAATTTAAATTTTCTAAAGGAAGATTAAATATTCGAATTTTATTGAACAGTTTTGAATTTGTGGAAAGGAGAGAATACATTGTGATTCAGCGAAAAGGGAATTGTTATTACGGGAAGTTAGTGGATTAATTTAAGAGAAGAGGTGAGAATAAATTGTTTTATTAATCAGTTTTGTGTGTAAGAAATCAATATATTTTAACAGGGTTTATTGCACATTCCATACTAATAGGGAGGATATAAGGAAAGGAGAATCTGGCAAAGGACTGGAAAACCCGTTTAATTTCGATAAATTAGTAAGAGATTTATAAGGAGAAAATTATCAGTCTCTGTATTGAAGGATTATTTTCCAAATCTGATATTTCGTATATGTGCTCAAAACTGAATTTATAAAGTGTGGAACCCTCTTATTACCAAAGTAATCGTGATATACAGATTTTATTCTCTCATAGTCTGACGAACTGGTATATTAAAGCCGATAATACCTGTACAACGTTTAAATTTTGAATTTTGATAATATTACTTTAAAGAATATCGTAAATTTGAACATCTTATATATATTCTGATCCATAACATCATTTTCGTTAATTCCCTAAAATTACAACAACAATTGCAGATTATAAGTTTTACAAATTCAATTTGGAAAGATTTCTGATATTTTTTTTTTACTCTAATTTTGATAATATCATTGTTTAAATTGTTCATATTAACTTTTCATTTTTAAATTCTAAATTTATAATATTTATTTTCATTTGGTTGTTATAATTGAAGTAAAAGTGTAAATTCAAAATTTAAATTCAATCGGAACAAATCATATACATCCCAACACACATTTTATTAATATATAAAATTTGTTAAACCAGCCAAACAAAAATATGTGAAAATTTAACAATTATCAATTTTAACCTCAACAAAGGAGTCTCGTGAAATCAGGCCTGAAATCTACGATTCCGGTGAGTGAGTAAAAATTGTAAAATATATATAATTTATTAATTTATTACGCTACATTTTCACTTATATTAACAAAATTTTAATAATTACACATCAACAAATATTAAAACTATAAAAAAAAATATATATATATATAAAATATATACAAACATATATCGTTCACTTTTCAAATATAACAACAAAATGTATCATTAAATTTATCTATTTTTTTTAACAATTTTTCTTTTATAATTTTTCAATAAGTTTTTTTTTGTCAATTAATTATTTCCACTTAAACCATTCATTCTTTATTTTGTTTTTTTTTTCTTTCTTGTAAATTGGATTAATTTAATTATATTAAATATTGAAAATACTAATAATTTTAATGACCATACTTATCGTTGAAGAATAAATCATTTAAGATGTCGAACTAAATATCCATATTATTCCATGAAATGTTAAGGTAAAGTAGGTAATGCATATAGGGGCTATTAGGAAATTCATTGATAATAGCATGGTAGGGAGGGTAACTGAGACCGAAAGGACAACATCATCTAGCCTTTTCGAATAGGTAAACTTCATCATCATCATTGTTTTGTTTTTTTTATTATGTACTGAAATTTGATTATAAAAAGCTACCTGTATTTTAAAACTTATGTTTCGAACCGTAGTCTACTTTTGTGGAAACAAGAACCATCCCCATTATACCCTGAGCACGGCCGGAACGAAGGTAGCATCGTTTCCGAAAAGGTAGAGCCTATATGGTGGTTCGTCACATAGATTTAAATGGCGCCCAACGTGGGGCCTCAGCTTTTCGATTTGGCTTACGCTAATGTATATCATTATTTATTTTTTTTCACCTGCTGAGGTTTCATATTAATCAACCGTGTTGTCATATTTTGGTACATATATTTTTTTGTTTTTTTTTTTTTTGTATTCTGGAATTCGGAATATGAATGTGAGTTCTGTTCTTGAACCGAATACATATTCGAATATTTTATAGTATTGTGGTTTTGTAGCGATTTTATTCCTGTTATAATGATGGTTATATACCTACAAAATTATAATACGGATCTCTTTTATTGAGGATTTTGGTTCGAAATTGGAATATTGGTTTGTTATACGATTGAGATTTTTGTATATGGGTGGAAATCCGAATACATACTCTCGTATGGAGATGAATATTAGTGGGATTTTTTTTTTTTTTTTTTGGCATTGAACTTTGGAAATTGAGATTTATATTATAGGATTATTTGTAATCTGTAATGTACTTAATTCTATTTCAATGCATATTTAGTTTATTGTGAAATTGTTTTGATGGAGTATACCTGAATATATTTATATTCAATTGCCTAATTAAACCTTAACAGAGTAGTGGAATAAGAATTTTAACTTGACTTTTACTTTCATATATTTAATACTTTGAAAATGCCTATTACTAGAAGTAGGGACAATTTATTAAATTTAGAAGAGCCCGCAAATGTTAGCTTCACAGTTGATATGGGAATTTCTGCGGAAAATTCCAATAATAGTCAGGGAACACCTTCACAAGGGCGAGCTAAACGTAAGACAACAAATAATCAGACAGTACAACAATCAAATCCAACTACTAGTTCTAATAGTGAAATTAATGATACCCAGATTAGACTTATTATTGCATGGAAATGCAATGCAATTTCCATATTCTGCTATGGCTGTGGAGCCAAGGAGATCTATAAACCAACTTGTTCCAAATGCAACAAGAAAAGTCAGGGAAACGGACAGAGGGATGTCCGACGATTTTAGAGCGGACATCCGCGGAAGATGAATGCAAAATTTTGGACAGTACAAAGGAATTACAAATTAATTTGGACATAAAGGACAAAAAGACTTATGAACACCCACTTTTAAGACCATATCACATAAGAGTAGCCGAATATAAAAAGGCTCGTGCGCGAATTTTTGGTCAAATTGACAAGAGTAGTAGATCGTCTAAACGAATTCGCGAATATTATCGGAAATTAAAACAATTTAAAACTTGTGTTATAGCTACAATTATTGAACCTGAATTTGACAGTAGACCTTACGTCAACTTGAAGGTTGATGGTGTAGTTTGTTTGGCCTTGTTGGACAGTGGAGCCAATAAGAGCGTGGTTGGTGGTGATTTGGCGGAAATTATACAAAACAGACTTGGTTTTCATAAATGCAACGGTAACGTACGGACAGCTGACGGGAAGAGACAAAACATAATTGGTACTGTGTCATTAGACATATCCTTTCAAGGACAGACTAAATTATTTGAGTTTTTGGTTGTACCTACGATAAGACAAAATTTAATTTGTGGTTTTGTAGTGCCAGCCCTGAATATTACTATAATTAGCATTCATATAAATGTCAATTATAATCATAAGTACAAATGTCAATAAGTATAAATAAGTAAAATAAGAAGAAGAAAAATAAAGAAAAGAGTTAGTTAATGTTTAACCATGAAACTCTTCGGTTGTTTTATTATTATGAAATATAAAATAGATTTTATATGGCGACCGTGAAAAAAAAACAATTCCACATGTTTCTAAATTTAAAATAAAAAAAAAGTTTTAAAGTTTAAAATAAAAATTAAATAAATAAAATAGGAGTTGCGAAAAAAACATAAAAAGTGTCGAAACAAGAAAAAAAATGTTTTAAAGAAAATAAGAAAACAAAAAAAAAATTCCATTTACATACTCCCAAAGAAATATGGAAAAATTTGTTATAATTAAATATTAAACAAAAAAAAAGAAAATATTTTTATATATAAATAACACTTAATTTTGTGCTTAATTAAAAAAAAATATGTGTGACATTAAAACTTGAAGTGTTTAATATTACAAAAAAAAAAAAACTAACTGTTTCCAAATTCCAAAAACAAAGACAAATCGAACAAAAAGAAATACCAAAAATGTTTTTTTTTTTAACAAAACTAACTGTTTCAGAATTCCTCAAAAATAAAAAAAAAAAACCACAACAGAAAAATACTACATAATATCGAGGCGAATTCATAAAAAAAGACACTTAAAATACGCAGACACATGTATATATAAAACATCAATAAATCCGTATAACAACTAGATGACGTCATGAAATTTATTTATCCCAGAAGAGTACAAACAACTAATAGCCTGCATTTCATCTATTTCTTACATCTCTTTACTTTTTTATTATTTTAATATACTTAGAATATATGTATATGTATGTCTAGTATTAATTATATACATAATAATTTTAATATTTAATTATTAAAATGCATTTCTTTAACATAAAATAATTTTTTTTAAATACATAAATATATCATTATAAAAAAAATAATTATCTTCTTTATAATAAAAAACTTATATAAAATGAATATGTATATAATTTGTGTATATAAAAAAAAAATATTAAAAATTTAAACTTTGCATACTCTTTCCCCTTTTCTTCAATATAAATATAAAAATATGTACATATGTATAAATATATCTATATATGAATAAAAAGAAAACTATAGCATAAGCAAAAAAAAAAAAGAAAAGATAAAAAAAAATAAAATAATAAAAAAAATATGAACAACTTTTTTATTATAAAAAAAAGGGAAAGCAAAACTTTAATTCTATGGATCTTATTCAATGCGTAAAATATTAAATTTGATTTCAAAAATTATAATTATATTTCAATTAAAATATATTTGTTTTTAATATTAGAAATAACATACATATGTAAATACATACATATATTGGAAAAAAAGAGGATTACTGAATACTGTTTGTATATTACTTGATATTACTCTATCCAAACTAAAAAAAAAAATATTTTTTTTGTAGATTGACCTGCCGAATATTTTTACTATTCAGTAGTATTAACTAATATGATATTTTCACAATAAAGCAATGTAAAGTAAATCAATACATAAGAGAAATTAATATAAATAATGATCTTAAAATAACTACAACAACAATATTTTCTAGAGGAAAGAGAAATTTATTTGTCAAAATATACTTAATATAAAGAGAAATTTATTACAAATATTTTTATAATATGAATACAAAAAAAAAAAATTAAAAGAATATATGTAGGTTAATAGGGCAATGTAATGAAAAACAAAAACTTATTGCTCAAGTATGTTAAAACCCTGCCAGCAAACTTGAGTTTAATTTTGGATACATGAACTGAATAGTCACTATAAAGGCTCAATTTTATGTTTCTCAGTGCTAAGTTAAAAAATTTACAAAAACAAAATACAGTACTTTCTAATTTTGATCATAATTTTGTTAAATTTTAGTGCGTTTTAATATACCAAAAGCTAAATTAAATGATAATAAGTAGATAGAATAAAAATTTCAAAAACTAACACTTTTTAATACACTAAGAAGATAGTTTAATGCAGAATCATTCTTGCTCTCAAAATTCAGAAGGAAAAGTGTTTGCACATTTCAGTAAATATATTTATTTCATTGTGATCAGTTGTGTGATATATTGTGAAATTTAGATTTTGTAATAAATTGTGTTAATTTAAAATTTAATATATTTAAAACATAGTTTAATATAAAATAAGCATCAGTGAAGGATTAGTGAGTGCAAAACAGTATAATAAAGGAGAAATAAAAAAAAAATTATTATAAAGTCGCTTTTATATCATAAAAGAGTATAAAATCATAACACTTTCCAGCTTCTCTATTGTTATGGCAAAACTGGAAATTTACTACATTTACGAAATTTTATGTTATAAAAAAGTGACTTGAAACTGAAACGAAATGGGCACATCAAGTAAGTATTAAACAGGCGGAACAGTTTCTTCCGAACGGGGTCACTTTTCATTCACTCAGATTATATCAAATTAGATTGTTTTAAACATTAAGCTGTAACGTTATGGTTACAATTTGGATAGAAATTGTTGGCAGGGAAGGAAGACAAATTTAAACAAAATGCTTATTTATATTCAATGACTCAATTTGATAAAGGAAAATTTGACAAATTAATTTTGCAATTTTGTAAAGTCAAAAAAAGAGTTTTACAGAACCGGCCTTTGACTAAAAATTTAGATAAAATCAATGAATATATTACTTTATTAACTAAAAATTATAATAACATATTAGAGTACACTGAAAATAATTTTGAACATTTATCAAACAGTGACAAACCCAAAATTTTTTCCAAAATTTACAATTGTCGAGACTTACTAGTTAAATGTTTTATTAAATTGAATTGCAAAGTTAAAGTTCCTGAAGATATAAGTTTGTTAACACGTGTTAGAGGAGACGTTATGATAGATGACAAATCTGACATCGATCCTGAAAAAAGTCAAACAGTTGATACCGATAATAGTCAAACAATAGTTATCAGAATGGCAACAACTGAACAGAAAAGATCATACGTTAGCATGTGTGCTTCTATTATTAGGCAAAATTATGATGGTAATCCTTTGACGCTCCATGCTTTTCTGGACAAAATTGAATTACTTGAAGAGCTTACGGATACAAATTTAAATGGTACGTTTTTGACATTTATTAAATCTAAGCTTGAGGCGAAAGCACGAGAGTCATTGCCGGAGACCGTAACATCAATAGAACAGATTAAAACTGCTTTAAAAACGAAAATTAGGCCAGATAACTCTAAGGTTATAGCAGGGAAAATTGCCGCTTTAAGTGTCAGGAATAGCAATTATTCAGATTTTGCAAAAGAGGCAGAAGCATTAGCAGACGCATTAGAACGATCCTTAGTCATTGAAGGCATAACGAAAAGTAAAGCTCATGAGATGGCAATTGAACAAACAGTTGCAGTATGTCGTTTAAATGCTAGGTCTGATTTAGTCAAGTCGGTTTTAGCTTCATCAGTTTTTGCGGACCCAAAAGAAGTCGTGGCAAAACTGATTGTCGAGCAGAATAACGAGACAAAGGAACGTCAGGTTTTAGCTGTTCAAACTTCTCGTAATAACAGGAACAATAGCTCGTTTCATAATACCAATTTTCGTAACAACTTTCGTAATACTTCATATCGGGGTAACAATTATGGAAATTTTCAAAATCGTGGTAACAATTATAGGAATTTTAGTGGTAACTATCATTTCAGAGGGAATAACCGACGTTTTAATAACAATGATAATGTTCAAAATAACTATCATGGAAACAATGGAAATCATTCTTCCCGAAACAATAACCAAAGAGCTTACGTTCGGACTTTAAACGCCGAAGTCCCTCAACAATCGTCGTTGAGGGTGGTGGATCAGGAACAATAAAATCAGACCTGGAAAAATTACATTGTCAAAAATCAATTTATACTATGAATCTTAATTACACCGATTTTATCAAATTAAATTGTACTGATACAAATCAAACTTCTACATTTCTTGTTGATACTCAAGCTGATATTTCACTATTAAAAATCTCTTGTTTGAAAACTGATACTATTTTAAATGAAAATGAAATAATTAGCATTACTGGCATAACTGCAAACCCTATATTTACCTTGGGAACTATCTGTACAAACTTAATAATTTCAAATCAATTCATTACACAAGTTTTTCATATCGTCAAGGATGATTTCAATATTCCATCAAATGGAATTTTAGGGAAAGATTTTCTTAAGGACAATAAGTGCAAAATAAATTATGAGGATTTTTCATTAACGGTGAATTTTAGGAATAATATAGCAAAAATACCATTACTACATGGAACCAGAAATTATACTTGTATAATTCCACCTAGATGCGAAGTATTTCGAATCTTCTATTTGACTGGTATAACAGAACCAATGTTTATTGAATCACAGGAAATTTGCAAAGATGTATTCATAGGTAAAGGAATAATTGATTCAAACCGTCCTGTTTTAAGAATAGTTAATACTTCAGATGAATTTAAGTGTATTAGGAATGATAAAATTAAGGCAGAGAAGCTTAAAAACTTCTATGTATATTCAATAAATGAGAGTAGGATAAATGATGAGCGTATAACAAAACTGAGAAACATACTGAAATTTCAAATGCCTAGTAACATTGAGAACAGCCTTATGCCAATTTGCGAAAAATACGCAGATATATTTTCTTTAGACACCGATAAAATGACAGTAAATAATTTTTACGAACAGAAACTCAAACTAATAGATTCATCTCCAACGTACATAAAGAATTACAGGCTTCCTTATAGTCAACGGGAGGAAATAGACAAACAGGTGGCAAATCTACTTCAGAATGATTTAATCGAACCCAGTAGCTCAAATTTTAACAGTCCTCTAATTCTCGTACCTAAGAAAAGCTCGGATAATAAAGCCTATCGTATGTGTGTTGACTATCGTGCTGTAAACAAGAAACTTATTGCCGATAAATTCCCATTACCTCGTATCGATGACATCTTGGATAATTTAGGGCGAGCAAAACATTTTTCTATAATTGATTTATTTTCAGGATTTCATCAAATTCCATTACATCCGGACTCCAGAGACATCACAACATTTAGTACTGATAAAGGTTCCTTTCGTTGGAAGGTTTTGCCATTTGGGCTCAATGTCGCTCCTAACTCATTTTCTAGAATGATGAGTATTGCTTTCTCAGGTCTAACACCCAACAAAGCGTTTTTATATGTCGATGACATAATTATTATTGGGTGCAGTGAACAACACCACTTGAATAACATAAGAGACGTTTTTGAAATCCTTAGAAAACACAATTTGAAAATAAATCCGTATAAATGCAACTTTTTTCGTCCGGAAGTTACATTTCTTGGACATAAGTGTACGGCAAATGGTCTGTTGCCGGACGACACAAAAATTAATGCTATAAAGAATTATCCTATACCTTTCGATAAAGATTCAATTAGACGTTTTGTGGCTTTCGCCAACTACTATAGAAGATTTATACCGAATTTTGCGACCTTGGCCGCACCTTTAAACCACATGACAAGAAAAAATGTTCAATTCAACTGGAATGAAAGATGTCAAAATTCCTTTGAAAATCTTAAATCGGCTTTACTATCACCAAAAATTCTACAATACCCGGACTTTTCAAAACCATTCGTAATAACGGTAGATGCATCGAAACTCGGCTGTGGAGCAATATTAAGTCAGAATTTTGACGGTGACGATTTACCAATATATTTCGCTTCAAAGAACTTTACTTTATCGGAACAAAAGAAACCAACTATAGAACTTGAACTCTTAGCAATACATTTTGCAATAACCCAATTTCGTCCCTATGTCTATGGCACTTATTTCATAGTACGATCAGATCATAGACCGTTAGTATATCTTTTCAACATTAAGGATCCATCATCAAAGCTAACGCGTATTCGTTTAGAACTATCAGAATACAACTTTACGGTGGAATACATTAAAGGGAAAAACAATGTAGGAGCGGATGCTTTATCAAGAGTCTCAATTAACGATTTGAAAAACTCAAACAATCAAGTACTTGCCATGACAACACGTTCAATGAATAAGAACATGAAAATTAATAAGACTGATTTGAAACAATCTTCCAAAGAACAAAATACTACCAAATTAAAAGTTTACGATAAATTTTCTCATGATTTTACCAAAAAGATTCCAAAGATTAGAACAGAAATAATTTATATTGATAAAAAAATTAAAATATTGCGCATACATTTAAACAGAAAATTTAAAAAATTTCTATCACTTGAATTTGAGGTTGTTAACGAAACATTTGCTTTCGAGGCTACAGAATGCTGCCGACGATCACAAAATTTTTAGTGTAGAATGGCCAAAAGACGATTTATTTTTTACAATTTTCAGGATTCAGGAATTAAAAGATTGTGGTAATAGGATATTGAAAACTTTGGAAATTATTTTAACTGATCCGATTGAGATAATAACTGAAAATGACAAAAAATTTAAACTAATGCAGATATACCACAATGATCCCCTATTAGGTGGACACTGTGGACAAAAAAAATTATACGCGAAAATTCGGACAAAGTTTTATTGGAAGAAAATGACTAAAGACATAGCAAAATTTGTTAGATCGTGCAAAAAATGTACTTTTAATAAGGTTAGACCTAAGAATATTGAGAAACTTGTTTTAACACCAACTCCTACAAAAGCATTTGACGTTGTAGTTTTGGATACAGTTGGACCATTACCCCTATCGAACTATGGAAACAGATACGCATTGACCCTAATGTGCGACTTATCCAAATACTTAGTTACTATATCTATACCTGATAAGTCAGCAGAAACAGTTGCCCGTGCAATTTTTGAAAATTTTATTTTGATTTACGGAAAAATGAATACGCTAAAATCAGATTTAGGAACGGAATTTAAAAATGAACTTTTAGCTGAGCTTTGCAAACTTTTCAAAATTACAATAAATTTTTCAACTGCATACCATCATGAAACTTTAGGAACGGTCGAACGTAACCACCGTGTTTTCAATGAATATCTTCGATCATATTTAAATGAAAATATAACAGACTGGGACACATATCTAAAATACTTCACATTTTATCACAACACAACTTCTAACACAGTTTTTGACAACAAATATACGCCATTTGAACTTGTTTTCGGTAAAAATGCAGTTTTGCCTAACGAACTCAATACGAAACTAGATCCAATTTACAATCTGGACAGCTACAGCAAGGAAGTTAAGTACAGATTGCAAAAAACTAATATTCTTGCTAAACAATTGATAGATAAGCACAAGAACAGAAACAAAAATTATTATGATAAATTCTCTAAACCAATACTGTTAAAGATTAATGATAATGTTTTACTACAAAAAGAACCCTATGACAAACATAAAAGCATATATGAAGGCCCATATATTGTGAAAAAAATAAACGATACCAATGTAACAATTTACAACAAAATTACAAAAAAGGAAAAAACTGTCCACAAGAATAGAATTAGAAAGAATTAAAACATTAAATTTATCTATATGAAATGATATTTGAAAACAAATAAAAAAAAAATTGTATAAGAAATACATTTAAAAACTATTTTTTTTTCATTATATATATAAAAAAAAACACAATTTATTATAAAAGGAAACAAAATATTTTATATTATTTTATAATTTTGAAAAAAATGAACCAAACAAGCCTGATCACCTTGTTTGATCCAATTTTTTTATATAAAAAAGGGAGGTACATAGGGAACTCCTAAAGTCTATGAGGTCAAAATCAAATTTGCGTGAAATATATATATATAAAGTACTTTATATCTAGTTTTATTTTTTAATATTTAATCTAATTAAAACAAAATTTCGCATATGAGTATTTTTATTTTTATTATGTTTTTTTTTATAAAAAAGGGAGGTGTAGTGCCAGCCCTGAATATTACTATAATTAGCATTCATATAAATGTCAATTATAATCATAAGTACAAATGTCAATAAGTATAAATAAGTAAAATAAGAAGAAGAAAAATAAAGAAAAGAGTTAGTTAATGTTTAACCATGAAACTCTTCGGTTGTTTTATTATTATGAAATATAAAATAGATTTTATAGTTTTGACTTTTGGACAGAATTTGGACTCAAAATTTCTATGCCTGTTATTGGTGAAGTGGACTGTGCAGAGACGGATCCGGACAAGTTAATATTAACAAACGAACAGAAACAGAGACTTAATAATATTATAGCAGCGCACAGTGGTATAGGAAAAAAAAAGAGGGAAATAATTCGGTAACTTCTAAACGGTTAATCCGATTTTAATGAAATTTGGTGTGCACAAAGAGGAGGTGTTGTCGAGTTTAGGTTTTGAATTTGGACCTTATAGGCCAACCAGGGGCCCGGCGGGGGGTCATCAAATTAGGACACCTCGGCTATGTTAAATTTTTAAAACGATCCTATTTCTTCATTTGAGTTCCGATTTAAAAAAAATTTCGTATATAGAATCTCCTCATCGAGCACTATAAAAAATGTTGTCATAGCAGTAAATTATCTCTTATAGTTTAGGAGATATTCGCATTTGAAAATTAAAATTTTAAAATTTTTACCGTCCTTACTTTAGTTTTTTTTGATAATAGCAGGTCCAAATATTCCCGATTTTCGCCATTTTTTTTTTTTGCTTAACAACAAGTTTATATATCAAGCAGTGAAAGAATTATGTAAAAATCATGACTGAGTCCAAAGTTATAGGCATTTTAATTTAAAAAATTAAAAAAAGGCGATTTTTTGTCATTTTTTTGGGAAAAAAGTATCTTTTTCTTTTTAAGTTATCTAAAAAGTTTCTAAGAAGATGTATATAGAATTTATACTTTTTGGAAAGCTGACTTTACATAAAGTACGATAAATGAAACAAAACCTAAAAATTTTTGATACCGAGGGGACCAGGTCCATCCAAAAAAACCCTATTTTTTATGGAAAATTAAATTTTGAGCAAAAATTCTCAAATCGCATAGTCGATATCAAATTATAGTGACCTGTTTTATATGACCCAATATGTTCTTAATCATTTTGTAACGGGTTTCGATAACCCCGCCCCTGGTATGGATATAATAGGCAAAAAACTAAAAAATCCCATTTTTGGGATTTTTTAAAACTTTTTTGGGAATTCCGGGATTTCTAATAAGAAAATTCGAAATTTTGATTTAATTTTGGATTTTAAGTAAAAAAATCTACCTAACTGTAAAATTTCATCAAAAAATATTCATAAATAAAATTTTTATTGCAATTAGAAAAATTTGTATCTTCGCAAAAACTGAATAAAAAACATTTTTTAATTTTTTTTAAAAAAAGTATTCCGCGAATTTTTTAATTTTCAAAAATTATATACAGTTTTGAAAAATAGACAAAATTACCTTTCCATTGATATATAACATGCCTACCTAATGTTTTTTAAGTGACAAATTAATTAGGGAAAACTCAACATCTTTTAGAAAATTTGCCTAGCACTATTATTTTCATCCATAAGGTTAACTCTTAAATTTGTTACATATATGGATGAAAATAATAGTGCTAGGTAAATTTTCTAAAAGATGTTGAGTTTTCCCTAATTAATTTGTCACTTAAAAAACATTAGGTAGGCATGTTATATATCAATGGAAAGGTAATTTTGTCTATTTTTCAAAACTGTATATAATTTTTGAAAATTAAAAAATTCGCGGAATACTTTTTTTAAAAAAAATTAAAAAATGTTTCTTATTCAGTTTTTGCGAAGATACAAATTTTTCAAATTGCAATAAAAATTTTATTTATGAATATTTTTTGATGAAATTTTACAGTTAGGTAGATTTTTTTACTCAAAATCCAAAATTAAATAAAAATTTCGAATTTTCTTATTAGAAATCCCGGAATTCCCAAAAAAGTTTTAAAAAATCCCAAAAATGGGATTTTTTGGTTTTTTGCCTATTATATCCATACCAGGGGCGGGGTTATCGAAACCCGTTACAAAATGATTAAGAACTTATTGGGTCATATAAAACAGGTCACTATAATTTGATATCGACTATGCGATTTGAGAATTTTTGCTCAAAATTTAATTTTCCATAAAAAATAGGGTTTTTTTGGATGGACCTGGTCCCCTCGGTATCAAAAATTTTTAGGTTTTGTTTCATTTATCGTACTTTATGTAAAGTCAGCTTTCCAAAAAGTATAAATTCTATATACATCTTCTTAGAAACTTTTTAGATAACTTAAAAAGAAAAAGATACTTTTTTCCCAAAAAAATGACAAAAAATCGCCTTTTTTTAATTTTTTAAATTTAAATGCCTATAACTTTGGACTCAGTCATGATTTTTACATAATTCTTTCACTGCTTGGTATATAAACTTGTTGTTAAGCAAATAAAAAAAAATGGCGAAAATCGGAAATATTTGGACCTGCTATTATCAAAAAAACTAAAGTAAGGACGGCAAAAATTTTAAAATTTTAATATTCAAATGCGAATATCTCCTAAACTATAAGAGATAATTTACTGCTACGACGACATTTTTTATAGTGCTCGATGAGGAGATTCTATATACGAAATTTTTTTTAAATCGGAACTCAAATGAAGAAATAGGATCGTTTTAAAAATTTAACATAGCCGAGGTGTCCTAATTTGAGGACCCCCCGCCGGGCCCCTGGTTGGCCTATAAGGTCCAAATTCAAAACCTAAACTCGACAACACCTCCTCTTTGTGCATACCAAATTTCATTAAAATCGGATTAACCGTTTAGAAGTTACCGAATTATTTCCCTCTTTTTTTTTTCCTATACCACTGTGCGTCCTAGACAATTGAGCTATAACAAATCCAAATTGTTTTGTTTTTTACCAGTAATTACCTATTCAGCTAAATGAAATAATGTGGATAATGAACACTTATTACCAAGTAATGTATGAAGTAGCTACTGGCTATTACCAAAAACTTCAGACTTTTTGCTGGGATATAACATGATCTTTAGCATTATAAATGTGACAAAAAGTGGACGGAAAAAGGTCATTGCAATCCATTAAGATAACAACGGGCCCGAAATTAGTGCTATAGTTGTATTTATTCGGATCTTGCTCAAACTAACCTAACCTTTCACGATAGAACTATTGTCATGCAAAATTTCATGAAGCATAAATCCAGATCAAAAAGTTGATTCCAAAAATACACTGTATGTCGCCAAATTTCTTGAAAATCGGTTCATGTTTTTTATATATAGCCTAGAAATTTGGGGTTATAGCTGTTGTTCAAAAAGTGAACATAAAAATATGCGTAGCATCCAATCAATATCATATAGAGTTTTTTTTAACTTCTGAGGTTAGACCTATTAAATGCCAAATTTTATGTAAATAAGTTTATTAGTTATGTAGTGAAAGAGTAAAAAAAGTTTCATATGTATTATTATTATATATTATAGGTTTTGAAGATGTAATGTGTCGTACTGTTCATTCCACAACATTCATTATAACAGATTTCATGAAAATCGGATCAGTATTTTTTTGTATGCCTGAACGTAAATTTGGTTTAATAATTGTTTTACAAAAAGTTGGTGTAAAAAGGGGCGTGGCGTCCGATCCAGATCCTGAGATCGGTATACCAAATTTCATGTAAATCGGTTCAGTAGTTTTCTGTAAGTCTCGAATGAAAATTTTCTATAACAATTATATAGAAAAAAGTGAGCATAATAAGAATCATGTCGTCAAATCATGATTTTATATAGCCTATTGTTCCACTTTAGAATAGAACTATTAATGTTCTAAATTTCATGTAAATCGGTTCAGTAGTTTGTCCGTGAAAGCGTAACAAACAGCCTTTCTTTACCATAAGATATAGGTAAGGATAGTTTTATAAAAAGTGGGCGTAGAAAAGGGCGTGTTATCTGATCAAGTTCTTATATATAGCCTATAGTTCTTTCCAAACTTATACCTATCGGTAATCAAAATTTCAGGTTAATCGGTTTAGTAGTTTTTGCATATTGTGATTGCAAAATTGGTGTAATAATAGTTTTACAAAAAGTGGGCGTAAAAAGGGGCGTGTCATCCGATCAAGATCTTTTACAGCCTATTGTTCCTTTTGGGGTTAGACCTATTAGCGGTCCAAATTTAATGGAAATCGGTTCAGTAGTTTTGCCGTGAAAGCGTAACAAACAAACATACAAACAAACAGTCTGTATTATATATATATATAGGATAAAATATGTGCGTTTAAGTGATTTACGGAAGTGGACCTTATATAGGAGCTATGACTAATAACCGCCCTCTCCAGAAAAATTTAGTAGAGTGATTTATATGTATGTACACAAAACATATTTGTGTCGAATTTTATCAAGATAACTTTATTTGACAAGGAAATATGTGAGTTTAAATTATTTTCGGAAGAGGGCCTTATATAGGAGCTGTGACCAATAATGGACTGATCCGGGGAAAAATTAATAGAATGATTTATATTTACACAAAACATATTCAAGTTGAATTTTATACCGATAGCTTTATTTATCAATGAAACATATGCGTTTAAGTGATTTTCGGAAGTGGACCTTAGTGCGACCAATTATGGTCCTATCCAGAAAAATTTCGTAGAGTGATTCATATATAGACGAAACATATTTGTGTAGAATTTTATCAAGATACCTTTATTTGACAATTAAATACAGTGGCGAGCAAAACTGGATACATGTTTAGCTAATAAGACTTCAAAATGCTATAAAACCCATAAAATAAAGGAAAAATAATAAAGTTTTCAATTTTAAATATTCAGTAAAGCAATATAAAAAGAAAACAAAATTAAATTCATGATAATTAAATATTAATCTAAAAATTAAAACATATTTATAAATAAAGTCGAAGTATCCAGTTTTGCACGTTTTAAAAAAATTTTGATTTTTAATATTTTGTGCAAAGTCCTTTTGCTTTTATGACACTTTTTATACGTTTAGGCGTACTTTTGACCAAGGTCTCAATGGTCCGGTGCGGAATACTAGACCACTCCGTTTGTACTCTCGACCAAAGTTCTTTAAGATTTCTTGGTGCATTATCGAATTGCACAAGACGTTTTTTTAACAAAGCCCATAAATTTTCAATTGGATTGATTTCCGGGCATTGAGTTGGCTATTGCATCGTTTGAAAATTCTGCGCTGAAAGCCAATTCTTTACGATTTTTGCCGTATGCTTCGGATCCCCATCCTGTTGGAGTATAACCTCTGACTCTGGATATGCACATTCTTCCACAAAATCTGGAATATTGGATTGAAAATGCTCAGATAATCCTCCTTTTTCATTATAGCATCTAATTTTACTAAAGAACCGAGATTCTACCAAGTGAAACAAGCCCACACAATCAGACTACCACCCGCTTGTTTCACTCTTTTGTTTTACTTGGTGCTTTTTTAAGCTTTCATAAGGGCGGTGCCAGCAATATTCCTTGCCATCAGTATAGTTTTCGTTTCATCGGACCATATAACCCTTTTCCAGTCATCAACACTCCAATTTTTGTGGTTCTTGCTAAATTTAAGACGATCCTTCACACTTTTTTCTGATAACGCTGGTGTTTTCTGCTTTACGGCTGATATAAGGCTAATTCTACGAAGAGCTCCCCGGACTGCCCATTCACTTAAGGACTTATTTATGGCGACTATAGCCTGTTTTTTGTATTTTTACCTGTTTGGATGTCAATAAACGCTCCATAGTTCTGGCATCTCTCTCCGAAAGCAAACACGATCGACATTTCTTAACTTCTGGTGTGCTCATATTTTTCTTTTTCGCACTTGTAGCACTCTTCGGTGGCAAATTCCTAACTTCTTGGCAATTTGACGAGCACAGTAATTATTTTTTGTCATTTCGACCATTTGGTTTCCCAATAAACTTGATATTTTTCTAATTAAAACTAGAAAATTAAAATATTTGCAAAAAAATTACAAATATGACTCAAAAATGGTAACTGTTTGTTTTGATGCTATCTTCAAAGGTAAATTAAGTAGCAGTACTCAATTTCATTGTTATTTTTAAATTTACTTGTGTTGCTAGATTAATTAAATTTAAACGTGCAAAAGTGGATACATAGACTTTTTTAATAAAATTAGCTAAAACTTGAGATAAAGTTTCAATATTCGCGAATTTTCTATTGTTTTATTTTCTTATTCTTCCATTGCTTATTTTAAAACCAATATAAAATTATTGTTTAATATTTTCTGGATTTTATTGGGTTTTTAACATACACTTGATTGATATGTATCCAGTTTTGCTCGCCACTGTATGTACGTTTAAGTGATTTTTGAAGTATAAGGCATACAGGAGCTATGACCAATAATGGACCGAGCCGAAAAGAAATTTGGTAGAATGATTTGTATGTACACAGATCATATTCAGCTCGAATTTTATCACAAAAGCTTTATTTATCAATGAAATATGTGCGTTTAGGTGATTTTTGGGAGTGGACCTTATATGGGAGCTATGACCAATTGTGGACCGACTGAGATCTGTGTTGGTAGTATGATTTTTATTCATATTATATTTGTACATACAAAATTTTGTGTTGATACCGATATATAATAGGGAGTGATTAACGATAAACTAATTTCCGGGAATATACACCTTTGTATGGGGGCTATGGGAAATATTGGATCAATTGTTATGAGTTTGAACATACTTGATCCCTGGCACAAAAACAATGTGTGACAAAATTCATCGAATTATCTTTGGTAGTTTCTGAGAAAACTAATTAAGAAGTTGGAAAAAAAACTTAATTTTTTCGAGGTAGTCTGAAATTTTTACTCATAACTTTTTACGTCGCTAACCGATTTTACTGATTTTCAATATCAAATTGTACCGGATAATAAAGAATGTTTTGGGTGAATTTCGTGAATTTCTATTGCTTCGTTTTAACGTGAGCGTATTTTACACAGACAGCAGACAGACGGACACAGCTAAATCGATTCAGAATTTCATAAGGATCAAGGATATATATACTTTATTGGGTCTCAGATGAATATTTCTTGGTGTTACACACGGAATAACAAAGTTATATATACCCTCTATCACCACTGATGGTTGTAGGGGGTATAAAAATAAATACAAGTGGACCTCCGAAAAACAGCTTTATTGGGCATACCTGTTTCAAAAGTACGAGTATAGCGATAAAATTCGACATAAATAAGTTTCATATGATCGAAAATCTCACTACCAAATTTTATTAGGATCGGTCCATAATTGATCCTACCCCCATATAATTTTACTATACGAGTATAGCGATGAAATTCGACACACATAAATTCCATGCGAGCAAAATCTCCCTACCAAATTTTATGTGGATCGCTCCATAATTGACCCTACTCCCCTTGAAAACACGACCTTACCGCTCATTACTTTCTTAAAAATACGAGTAAAGCAATGAATTTTGACATAAGTAAGTCTCTTACGAGCAAAATCCTCTCTACCAAGGGTCCATAATTGACCCTAGCCCCATATAAAGTCCCCTCCAGATAAATAATTTAACGCTCATTACTGACTTACAAGTAAGAGTGAAGAGATGAAATTTTACATAAGTAAGTTTCTTACGAGCCAAAAGCTAAGAACTTTTATAGGAATGTAAATCTTTCTACCGGAGAGTGTCGGGAACCAAAATCGGTCTAAAAAAGTAAAAAATTTATAAAAACGGTCAATAAGTCACCCTACCTCTCATATAAGGTCATATCAGTAAATTTGATGAGTAATATCACCCTGATGTTTATAGGAGAGCATTCCTTTTACGGCACACAGTGGGGCAGAATGGAAATTTTTTGGAAATAAATCTGGCATTTCTAAACGGCTGATACGCGTGAGCGTAGCCAAGGAGTATTCGAGTTTAAGTTTTGAAGATGAACCCTGCAGATGCCCCAGGGACGGCGCTGTGGCGGCTCAAAGTAGGGTACCTACGACATGTAAAATTTTTAAACTCGTGCCATTTTTTTGGTTTTCACCCAAATACAAAGATTTTTATATTTTGTGAAAGCGCTCGACGAGATCTTGAAAAAACATGCTTGGACATACTACTTATCTCTTATAATATCCGAGTTATAGGCATTTAAAAATTTAGTGATACAAAATTTACCATACCTTGGTCCGCCTTTTTTTGAATACCGGGCGTAATTTTGGACCAAATGGACTCAATTTTTTCTTGTTAGTTAGACAACAAAATTTCCAATAATATACAAAAAATTTCAGATCAATATCGTTTACAGATCCAAAAATATACGTTTTTTAATTTAAAAATTCAAAAATTTTTAGATTTTTGGCGTTTTTTTGCCAAAAATGTGTCTTAACTCTTTTATTAATAAAATAAAATTTTTATTAAGAACATATAACAATTTTATAGTTTTCTAAAAGGTATCTTTACGCAGAACGCTTTGGCGTAAAAAACTAGTCCTATTTTTTGAAAATGTTGCCACTGCGTCCTTCCGAATATGACCTATTTTTTATCAAAACTTCAACTTTGGGCGACATGTTCTAAAATCCCAAAGCTGGGATCAGAAAACTGAAAGCAGTTTTGGAAACCTCAATATGTTTTCTATTTACTCCAAAAGTATTTTCCCAGCCCTGAAAGAAATGTGGACCCTATGGGCAAAAAAATAAAAAATCCCATTTTTGGGATTTTCATTCCTATTTTTGGGAATTGCGGGATGCCCTTTGACCTTTTCAATTTTTTTTTGTATATTCTTATTTGTAATGACAAATTTAACAAGCGTTGAAAATTTCATTGAGTTTTGTTCATAAATAAAGATTTTGTCATATATTACATATTTGTTTAATTTCTAAAACTATGATTTATATCAAAATTTTAATAGGATCGCAGATAGCTACAACAATTTAGTCCATATTTATCCCTTAATATAATTTTTTTGTTAGATATGGAAATTCTCGACCCTTTACAAAAAATTTCAAGCCAATATCTCAATTACATTCAAAAATATGTTCATTTAAACCTGTGTCCTTTAATTTCATCTTTTTCATATTTTAGTATTAAGTATGACAGAACATACATTTGGTGTTGAATAAAATATTTGGACAATTTTTAAAAATTATTTAGTTAATTATTTTATTATAATATTGTATATTAAATAAAAAAAATTATAATTTTATTATGAGCCACGCACAACAACACCTAAATCATCCCACACAAATTACCTTTCCCGCCCACCGAAATATAAAACACAATTTAATACAATATCATCAGTTAGTATAATAGCTTTTTTTATTTGAACTGTTTATCTTAAACATAATACAATTAATTCTTACAACCTACTTATATAGTTAATTCCTAACACTACTTATTTTCTATAAAATAATCTGTCATATCGGTATACATATCCAGAAGGTAATATAAGTCCTTTAAATCTTCCTTGTTTTGAGATGATAGAGTTTCATAACAAATCCATCTTTTTCGCATAGTTGAAAGAACAGGATCAGAAGATAGAAGTAAACTATTAAAAATATCTTCATTCTGTGATTGCCTGGAGCATTTTCTTGAGCTGAATAGTTGAACATGCTTAAAATCTCGATTCCTCGCTTCCTGGGCTTCTTCTGTTAACTCTCCAAGTGGAAGAATATTCGATTCAATTATTATTTGACCATGACACAATACTTTGTGTACTGTTGGTGTTAGTTCCCTCCATGGATACAGAGATACAAGTAATTTAGAAATTTCAGATGTGTATTCCCCAAATTGATTTTCATTAATTTTATGTTTACTATTCAGTGCCATTAAAATAGTTTTAACTCTTCGAAGCAACTCCTTGTCGATTCCAGTTATTTTTGAAGTAATTTCAAAATCACGAAAAAACCTTCTCGACGTATTACCGTCATTTGTACTACCGCAACTTGAAAGTGGTTTGCCGATGTTTAATCCCATCTGAACTTTAAATTCTTCTTGGATTCTGCTTTTCTCCGCAGCTCTCAGTTCTTTCAATTCTTCATTATTTTTTGTTGATTTAGTAGGATAGTTTGTTTTTTTTTTCCTGGATCGCCTTGTATGATGGTAATATATTGTGTCCTTTTTCATGCAGAGCTTTTCTTAATATTTGGTACTTATTTCGACTGAGACCCAGTTCCAACATAAGCGCTATTGCTTCCTCTTCAGTAAAATTTGATTATGATGTTGGAGTTGGTATACTTTCCACAATTCGCTTAAGTCGTTTTGGTGATGCATTAGGAAGAATAGTTGCAATATGTACGACATCCATATGTTGGTTTTCCTTTTTCAGCATTTCGTTAAATGTATCAGCAATTTCCTCATTTGAGATTGAAAAAAGTTTTTGTGTGACCCTCTTTTTTTTTACCTTGAACATAAGTCTTCGTATGACTTGCAAGGCGCTCCTATTGATGTGTTGTAAGTTGAGATTTCCGTAGTAGTTTCCATCCAACTACAAAATTTTAATCGAAATTTCTTTTGATTTCCATCCACAGACTTACTTTTTACATCAAAAAGTTTTAAAAAGTTTTCAATTTTTGATATGCCTGTTTTGTCTACTTTTCTACTATATGTAGTTTTTATATAATTTGAAATGTCTTCAATTCTTTCTGGCCCTTTTGAAGATATACTCCATAAAACGGAACACAACTCTTCGTACTTTAATGTAATCTTCATTGTAGATTTATTAAATATGGTACTTAAAATCTGAGAAGTTTACTTATATACCAATTCTTGTCATTTCCGATACAGGTATTCCAAAGTAAAAAATTACGAATTGTCTACCTATTAACATTTAGGACTATATTACTATAACCTGTAATTCAGTCATTGATATTTCTTATTAGTGAATGAATCGAAATTATCATTACCTGTACATTTTTACCTACATGATCATAAACGAAACAGAAAGAAATGATCTGTCGAAAAAATTTAGGTAAAAAATAGTTATAAATTTTTGAAAATTTAAGCATAATAGGACCTTTCAATTATAAGGATAAGCAAACAAATAGAAAATAGGTAAATATAAGATTTAAATATGTGCTGTCATACTTAATACTAAAATATGAAAAAGATGAAATTAAAGGACACAGGTTTAAATGAACATATTTTTGAATGTAATTGAGATATTGGCTTGAAATTTTTTGTAAAGGGTCGAGAATTTCCATATCTAACTAAAAAATGATATTAAGGGATAAATATGGACTAAATTGTTGTAGCTATCTGCGATCCTATTAAAATGTTGATATAAATCATAGTTTTAGAAATTAAACAAATATGTAATATATGACAAAATCTTTATTTATGAACAAAACTCAATGAAATTTTCAACGCTTGTTAAATTTGTCATTTCAAATAAGAATATGCAAAAAAAAAATTGAAAAGGTCAAAGGGCATCCCGCAATTCCCAAAAATAGGAATGAAAATCCCAAAAATGGGATTTTTTACTTTTTTGCCCATAGGGTCCACATTTCTTTCAGGGCTGGGAAAATACTTTTGGAGTAAATAGAAAACATATTGAGGTTTCCAAAACTGCTTTCAGTTTTCTGATCCCAGCTTTGGGATTTTAGAACATGTCGCCCAAAGTTGAAGTTTTGATAAAAAATAGGTCATATTCGGAAGGACGCAGTGGCAACATTTTCAAAAAATAGGACAAGTTTTTTACGCCAAAGCGTTCTGCGTAAAGATACCTTTTAGAAAACTATAAAATTGTTATATGTTCTTAATAAAAAATTTATTTTATTAATAAAAGAGTTAAGACACATTTTTGGCAAAAAAACGCCAAAAATCTAAAATTTTTTGAATTTTTAAATTAAAAAACGTATATTTTTGGATCTGTAAACGATATTGATCTGAAATTTTTTGTATATTATTGTATAACAAGAAAAAATTGAGTCCATTTGGTCCAAAATTACGCCCGGTATTCAAAAAAAGGCGGACCAAGGTATGGTAAATTTTGTATCACTAAATTTTTAAATGCCTATAACTCGGATATTATAAGAGATAAGTAGTATGCATAGTATTATAAGAGATAAGTAGTAGCATGTTTTCAAGATCTCGTCGAGCGCTTTCACAAAATATAAAAATCTTTGTATTTGGGTGAAAAACAAAAAAATGGCACGAGTTTAAAAATTTTACATGTCGTAGGTACCCTACTTTGAGCCGCCACAGCGCCGTCCCTGGGGCATCTGCAGTATCTTCCTGTATGTCAGGAAGGAACTATAGGCTACCTTTTGTTTTAGAATTTCAAGTAGGCAAAGTGCCACGCACACATAGAAAGTTAGTGTTAAAAGTCGCATATCTCAGAAACTGCAACCGCTAGAGTCCTAAAACTTTTTACGGACAACTTTGGCGGATTGGCTATAGTGGACGTGTCACCTTACATATTAAGAAAATATTAAATCAGTATATCTGAGAAAATATATCAGTTAGAGTCCTCAAATTTTGTCGGAGCCATTTTAGTACCAATACTATTATTTAGGACAAAAAGTAGGCGGACTATCAGCAGAGGGCGTGGAACATCTTATATGAATTAAATACAAAAATCTTGGAAATTATTAGAGCTAGAATCGTAAAATTTTGCACGAAGAATTTTAACATACATGTAAACCTTTTGGGTAATAGATTGGCGGACTGCCAATGGGGGAAGCGGCACCTGCCATAAGAGCTAAATACAAAAATTATTTCATCAGGGAAATTAATAGAACAATTCTTAAAATTTTTTACGAAGAACTTTAATATTAATCTAAACATTTTGGAGAATAAGGGACGAACTTTAATCAAGGGGAGCTTAGCACTCCTATATGAATTAAATAGACAAATTTGTATATCTGAGAATTAGAGCTATATATAAAACAGACTGTTTGTTTGTGTGTTTGTTACGCTTTCACGCAAAACTACTGGACCGATTTACATGAAATTTGGACCGCTAATAGGTCTAACCCCAAAAGGAACAATAGGCTATATAAGATCTTGATCGGATACCACGCTCCTTTTTATGCCCACTTTTTGTGAAACTATTATTACACCAATTTTACAATCACAATATGCAAAGACTACTAAACCGATTAACCTGAAATTTTGCATACCAATAGGTATAAGCATGGAAAGAACTATAGGCTATATATAAGAACTTGATCCGATACCACGCCCTTTTCTACGCCCACTTTTTATAAAACTATCCTTACCTATATCTTATCCTATAATTATATGAAAAAGAAAGGCTGTTTGTTACGCTTTCACGGACAAACTACTGAACCGATTTACATGAAATTTAGAACACTAATAGTTCTATTCTAAAGTAGAACAATAGGCTAAATAAAATAATGATTTGCCGTCACGATTCTTCTTATGCTTACTTTTTTCTATATATGTAATTATTATACAAAATTTTAATTCGAGACTTACAGAAAACTACTGAACCGATAGGTCTGATCTCAGGATCGGACGCCACGCCCCTTTTTACACCAACTTTTTGTAAAACAATCATTAAACCAAATTTACGTTCAGGCATACAAAAAACTATTGATCCGATTTTCATGAAATCTGTTATAATCAATGCTGTGGAATGAACAGTACGACACATTACATCTTCAAAACCTATAATATATAATAATAAATATTTATATATGAAACTTTTTTTTTACTTTTTCGCTACATAACTAATAAACTTATTTACATAAAATTTGGCGTTTAATAGGTCTAACCTCAGAAGTTATCAAGTTAGAGTAGAGTGATTCATATGTATGTACACAAAACATATTTGTGTCTAATTTTATCAAGATAGCTTTATTTAACTATGAAATATGTGAGTTTAAATGATTTTCGGAAGAGAGCCTTATATGGGAGCTATGACCAATAATGGACCGATCCGGGGAAAAATTGTTAGAATGATTTATACGTATACAAAACATATTCAAGTTGAATTTTATCCCGATATGAAACATATGCGTTTAAATGATTTTCGGAAGTGGACCCTATATGGAAGCTGTGACCAATTATGGTCTTATCCGAAAAAAATTCCGTAGAGTGATTCATATATAGACGAAACATATTTGTGTCGAATTTTATCAAGATACCTTTATTTGACAATTAAATATGTGCGTTTAAGTGATTTTCGGAAGTGGGTCTTATATGGGAGCTATGACTAATAATAGACCGATCCGAAAAGAAATTTGGTAGAATTATTTGTATGTACACAAAACTATTCAGCTCGAATTTTATCACAAATGCTTTATTTGTGTGTTTAAGTGATTTTTGGAAGTGGGCCTTACATGGGAGCTATGATTTCTATTCATATTATATTTGTATGTACAAAATTTTGTGTTGATACCGATATATTTGAGGGTGTTATTAACGATGACAAAATTCATCGAAATATCTTTGGTAGTTCCTGAGAAAACTACTTAAGAATTGGAAAAAAAAACTTTTTTTTTCGAAGTAGTCTGAAATTATTACTCATAACTTTTTACGACGTAAACCGATTTTACTGATTTTTAAAAACTGTACCGGATAATAAAGAATGTTTTGGGTGAATTTCGAGAATTTCTATGGCTTCGTTTTAACGTGAGCGTGAGAAATTCATAAGCATCAAGAATATATATACTTTGTTGGGTCTCAGATGAATATTTCTTGGTGTTACACACTGAATGATAAAGTTATATACTTATACCATCTATCACCACCGATGGTGGTGGAGGGTATAAAAAAAATTCTATATTGTATTGATTGGATGATACGCACATTTCTCATCTTTTCTAATACAAAAAGCAAAGATTTAAATATTTTAAACCTGTTACAATTGCAAGTTTTTTTTGCAGCATTATAAGCACGATTTTCAATAATATTTTATAGTGCCGTACAATATGCTTTAAAGATATTTAATAACTTCCTGGTATGCATGTGTGTGAAATCCTATACAATTCTGTCTATCTATATATATAAAAATGAATGTGTGTTTGTTTGTATGTTTGAACGTTATAGACTACAAAACTGCTGAACCGATTTTCTTGAAATTTTCACAGCGTATTCCTGTATGTCTGGAATAGGTAATAGGCTACTTATTATTTTGAAATTTCAAGTGGGCGAGGTGCCACGCCCATATTAGAAAATATTAAATCCGTATATTTGAGATAATATAACAGTTAGAGTCCTCAAATTTTGTCGGAGCCACTTTAGTGTCAATATGATTATTTAGGACAAAAACAAAATCTTAGAAACAATTACAATTAGAATCTTAAAATTTTGCACAAATAACTTTAACATCCATGTTAACATTTTGGGAAATAAATTGGCGGACTACCCATGAGGGGAGCGTGTAATGAACACACAGTGATTCGTTGAATATTTTAGGAAAAATATCATGATTTGAATATATTGTCAACGACAAAATATTTCCAAAAATAGTTAAAAGTGTAGGACTACGGGAGCCTTCTTATCCTTCTTATATTACTCCCTTTTTATTTTACAAAAGATACAAATTAATTGGTCGAAAGTAACTAATAAACAAAAAAAAAAAAACTAAAGCCCCAAATTAGTCACTGGAGTGTATAGGTATACGCTGAACTCATAGGTATCTCCTAGATGTTGTAAGGAGTATATGCCTCATTACCCAAAACCCAAACCTATGTTTCAGTGGCAAAATGTTTAATCTGAAACCCCTAAGTTTAATTTGTCAACGAATTTATCCTAACCCATCATCATAAGAAAACACCACAAATATTTTATTCCATGTTACAAATTCGTTATTTATTCACCCCATAAATATTTCAAAATTTGAGAGATTTTATAACTAATTTTACATTAAAATTTAAATTTTGTTTTCCAATCATAAAAATCTAACAACATTAAAAGAAATGTGTATTTCGAAAATTTAATGCATATTTAATTATAACAAAAGAATATTTAAATCAAGTATTAATGAACAAATGAAAACAAGGAATACTACTAATAAATGAGCGCTTTCATATACCGATCAACAGAATTTAAAAAAAAAACAAAATCAAATTTATCTTATCACCACGTATACTGAGAGTTAAATGTAATATTTAATTTTTTGTATTTATCATTTATCAAAAGACAAAAAAAAAAATTTAAGAAAAAAAAGTAAATACGAATATGCAAGACAAAAATTATATCTTTACTTCTTGATTGATCAAAACAAAACGAAAATAAAAGCAATTATCATATTAATGTAAATGGAAAAAAACGAATCAAAGACAGAGTAAATTGATACAAAAACAAAATACTCCATACAAATCAAATAGGTATAATCATTTTAGAGTAAAATTAAAGTATTTTATTTTTCTATTTTTTTCCATTCATATTCTTTGTTTAAATAAACATACATACATTTATATATACATACATTTATTTACTAATTTTGTCGTGATTTGTTACAAGTTTTAATAGTTTTTAATAAATTTTTCAAAATTTTAATAATCTGTTATTTTTTTTTTGTCTTTTGATGTTTAGACTTGTGTTTAAATAAAGCAAGAACAAAATTTAAATACATATAATAGTTATAACTTACCAACCAACATGTTCGAAGTTCGATCAAGGCCTTGTTCACGTTCGATGTTCGTTGATGAGCTGAATTAGAAGTTTAGTTGATTAGGATGTAAAAATTTGGTTCTTGCAGTAGATAAATGTTAATTTTATCCGTATTTTATAAAGCACTCATTTGTATTTACAATTTTTGATCACAAGTTTACTAGTATTGTAGAAAAGTCGACTTGTATGAATGAATTCATTTAATTTACAAGTCGACGATCATGTAAAATCAAATTTAAGGCATTGAAAACAAAATTGATAATAGAATAAGCATCTAATCGTAAAATCAAAGTAATGGATACACCCAACATTTTCTTTCGACTTAATTTTTTTTCTTATTGATTTTGTTTCTTATTAACTTTGTATTTAACTAATGACCGTTAATGCTTATGTTTTTAATTATTAATATTCTAAGGTGACCATTTAAAAAAACTTATAATTTTCCATAACATCTTAGATCTGATTTAACATGATCGTGAAAAAATATCACTATTTTATTCTAAATTACACTAATTTTAATGCCTTAATAAAAAATTACACTTTACGCGGATTCACTGACAATTTCCGATCCACCTTTGACTTCCTTCACTACCTTCATATAAATTGCAGGGGTTTAAATGTACCATACAATACCTCAATAATATGTATATATCATGACGAATTAGGTCTGAATGATCTCGAAATAATCAGACCACACACTAATTTATAACCTCCTTGATCACTAGAGTGAGGTTAAGTATAAATGAGGTTCTTCTTAAATTGCTGTCTTCTGGTAAGAACAGTTGATATCAACCTACGATCACTGGTCAGAATTCTAAAATTCCCAGGCCGCAAAAAGAGATGCCCGTAACCTCTATAAAACCTTCAAGCTTCTTATAAGCAATTGTGGGCCGTGTGGCCGGGAATAGAATAAGGAATCCGGACTTTGGAATTCTGTGATCCAATCCATATGGATATAAGTTAGGTATAACCACTATTCCGATGTAAAAAAATGTATAGTGATGCTGTTTCTATCGAAGAATAATGAGGCAATAAATGGAAAATACTAATAAAATTGTTAATTATATTAACTGGGATGGATTCAAACCAGATTATTATATAGAATTTTAATATTTTCTTCTTAAAGGATTTAATGATGGTTGAAAAACGTGAAGATTAAGAATATTGTGCAAATTTAATTAAATGTAACTTTTTATTTTCTTTCAATAGAACTGATCTCGTTGATCGACAAAAAGGAAAGGAAGTTTATAGATTTTTTAAAACCTTAGGTAGCTCTTTTCGGTCTTATTTATTTATTTATTTATTAATTTATTTATTTCATTTAGTACAAGTAAGACTAAGAGTCTCATAAGGTTCCTCAAACAATAATTTATTTTACAATTATTAATTGTTTAAAAGAGAAAAAATACAAAAGTCATAAAAACCAATACAATAAAAAGATAAACATATAAAAATTATTTAAATACTAAAATATTTTATAACGGCCATTTTAAAAGACAATTCACGACAATCGGATTTTATTTTGTTGGGTATAATACTAGATTTCGAATATTCAAGTATGATGTCAAACTACATCCCAAGATATGTACAGAAAACTGAGATATTCTGTCAAATTTCCTTTTATTATCTCGCACAGTTGTTTATAGTAACACGTAGTTTATTTAGTGATGTTGCATCAAGTTCACTAAAGACGATGGCACCATATGTTATAATGGGAACTATTAAGGTTTTGGCCAGTTTAAGTTTTATTTCGCTTGAGATGTAATCTGCAGTTTTGCACAGTTTTCGAAGGACAAAGTACATTCTAGAAATAATGTGATTTATATGGTCTTTACAGCTGAGTTTTGAATTAATTACAAATCCAAGATTTTTCACAATGTTAGTATATTTTATAATTTCATCTTTCATGATTAAAGCAGGTAAGTTATCATGCGTATAATCTCCAACATGAATTACAAGGGCTTGAGTTTTCGAGGCATTAATTGTAAGATTATTATTTAGGGCCCAGTTGTTAATATTCTGTAAATCTTCATTTAGACGAAATACTAAGTCATCAACAAGACCAATAGGACGAGATAAATAAATTTGGGCATCATCAGCATAAAGGTGGATATTAGAGCTTTTACAACATTGAACGATATCATTTATAAATAAACTAAACAGTAAAGGCCCAAGAATTGATCCCTGTGGTACTCCGGAAAGAACAGGCTTGATTGAAGAAAAAGACATCTTAGTTTTGACTCTTTGAAAACGCTCAGATAGGTACGACTTAATAACCGTAATGGCAAAAGTACTAAATCTAAAGTATTTTTCAAGTTTCAATAATAAAATATTATGATTAACATTGTCGAACGCTTTAGAAAAATCAATTAAAACAGCAATTGAAACATCACCTTTATCAAATGATGGGCGAATGTCCTCTAAGACCTTAAGTAATGCAGTACAAGTGCTCCTTCCAGGGCGATAGCCGGATTGATTTTCTGTAAGAAAATTTTCCTTAACAAGATGTTGTAAAATCTGATTCGAAATAAGGCGTTCAAAAGACTTAGATATTGACGAAAGGATACTTATGGGTCTATAATCTGCTGTTAGTGTAGGTTGATTTTTCTTTCCCACAGGAATGACATTGGCGATCTTCCAACAATTGATGTTGTTATAATATGGTTGAATATGTGTGTTAAGGATGGTAATACAACAGGAAGTATTAATTTAATAAATTTAATGTTGATCTCATCATAACCAACTGCAGTCGACTTGATAGCCATAATAGATTTTCCCACTTCTTCAATAGTAAAAGGTTTAAAATTAAAAGGAACTCCATGATACAAAATATCAGTGTTAATTATAAAATAGTCAGAGTCACTGATGGCGCACGATTTAAGAAAAAATTCATTCATAATTTCAGGGTCAATATCACATTCAATTTTATTTTTCTTTACACCAATATGTTCTAAATTTTTCCACAAATCTTTAGACGAAATATTACTGTTAAGTTTTATTTGATAGTATATTCGTTTCATATGTTTTGTAATTACATGAACTTTATTTCTCGCAACACGATATTTTTCCCAATTATGGTTATTTTGCCTTCTTTTCCAATCTGCATAGAACTTCTCACGTGTTTTAATGGCAGATTTAACTTCATTGTTAAACCAAGGTTGCTTATTATTATTGATAGTGATCCTTTTCTTAGGGACATGCTTTACAAATAGAGAAGAAAGATTCTCAATAAAGCTATCCAGTTTGTCATTCACATCAGTAAAAAACCAACAGTCATTTCATTTACAGCTTCAAAACACAGTTGTTGAAAATTTATTTTATTAAAATCATAAAGGTAAATATGTGAATACATCTCGTTATAATTCATATTAATGTTGCATACATAAAACAGCATATCATGATCAGAGATTCCTGCAAGAGATAATTGATCATTCGATAAATCAATGTTAAAGTCACCACACACTATAATATTTTCATAATCGATACTAAATTTACTGAGTGTATTAAAAAGGTAAACAATAAGATTAATAATAAATGAAATAATGTTCTGTACGAATGTAGAATAATGTTCTGTACGAATGTAGACGTAGTTATCAACCACACGTATATCAGGATATTTGGCTTGATAATTTTATTTCTAAGTTGTTTATAGTCTTCATCTGCAAAATGTTCTGATTCCAGATTAATATCAGGCTCGGAAATTTCGACGGACATAACGATAGCTTCAGTTATTCTGTACAACGCATCTGGAACCACGTTTTCTTTTCCTTTGCGATGAGTTACCGTGAACTTGTACGTTTGAAGCTTAAAGACCCATCGAGCTAATCTTCCGCTGACGTCTGGCTGACGCATAAGCCACACTAAACTGGAATGATCCGTCACCACTTCAAACTCCTGCATTTCAAGATAGCATCTAAACCGCTCTATGGCCTCCAAAGCTGCTAAACACTCTCGCTCTGTGACGCTGTTATTACGTTGCGCTAAATTTAACTTTCGACTCATGTATGCAATTGAACGTTCTTGGCCTTCATGGTCCAATTGCACCAGAACTGCGCCAATTCCGTAATTACTAGCATCACAGTGGAGGTAAAATTTCTTGCTAAAGTCGGGATTAATGAGTACAGGAGCAGTAGTGAGACGATTTTTTATAGTTTCAAAGGCCTCCTGAGCTTCTTTGGTCCAGGTAACTTCTTTTTGGTGGACAATGTTTCAGTGATTGGAAAAACAATAGTTGAAAAATTTTGAATAAAGCGCCGGTACCATTCCGCGAGACCAAGAAATCCACGTACCTGCTTTATATTCTTTGGTATAGGCCAGTTATTAATCGCACTTATTTTACTCGGGTCAGTTGTAATACCGCCGTCACCAATCACGTAGCCCAAATAGTTTACTTGAGTCACACAAAATCGACTCTTTGAAATATTTAGTGTCAAATTAGCTTTTTTGAACTGTGCTGCAATCCGTACTAGAACTTCCAAGTGAGTTTCGAAATCTTCAGACACAATGACCAAATCATCCAGGTAACCGAAGACGCAATGACGGAGATCCGATGGAATGATCTCGTCCATCAACCTACACATGGTCTGAGGCGCGTTACACAGTCCGAAAGGCATCACAGTAAACTGATAGAGAGGCCTTCCCGGAACTGTGAACGCCGTCAGAGGTTTGGACTCGTCATCGAGGGCAATTTGCCAATAAGCGTCTTTCAAGTCGAGTTTTGATATTAGGTTGGCTTTTGGAAGCCTTGAAAAAATCCCTTCGATACTAGGTAGAGGATAAGCATCCTCTTTCGTTGCCAGATTTACTTTTCTAGCATCAAGACACAACCGGACTTTATTTGGTTTTACAACCAATCTCATTGGCGAACTCCAGGGGGACGTTGATGGTTCGATCACCCCTAGTGCCAACATTCAACATCGAGTTCGCCAAACATCAGTTTCTCCACAGCGGAAGAAACTGGATAGAACCTTTGCTTGATCGGTGTAGAATTACCTACATCGATTGAGTGCTTAATTAAGCTGGTTCGTCCCAACCCTTGTTTTTCGAAATTTGGAAAAAAGGTTATAACAGTTTCTAACTGTTGACGTTGGCTAAGGGATAGAGGGTATAAAGGTTCATCTGTATTAATAGATTTTAAATTTAAATCGGAAGCTTGGACTTCAGACAATTCTTTATTATCGGACGAATCAGACAGACTATTGGACAGGTTATTAAAATTTTTGGTATTAACCGAGCCAATAACCTCGGGAAATAGATTAAAAGACTTCCAGAAGTCAATGCCTAATATCAACCTCTGAGCAATTGAAGGAATAATAAACAATTTGATTTTATGTGTCAGGTTTCGAAAAGTAATGTCAACGTCAAGCCAACCAATGACATTTTGTGAGTGTCCATCAGCTGTCTTGACGAATGACTTGCATTTATAGAAATTTGAATATTTTGAGAAGTTATGATGAGCAAGTTCAGAGCCTACGCAACTTACGTTAGCGCCTGTATCAAGTAACCCTAATTCGGAAAAATCAAGAAACTTTTGCATAATAGCGCATATCGTTTGGGTCTGAAATAATGGTATAAATTAGAATCTTACGACATAATCTTTTCCTTTTCCAATAACGACGTAATCGCAGAGTTGACCTCTTTGGCTTGAAATTTAAAGTTATAGAAATTGGAAGACAGAACAGCAGTGTTGTCCAAAATTGGGAAAGTGTCGATTAAAAAGACTGCTCTTCCTATGCCTGATAAGGACACCGCAGTGCCATCAATGGTACCCACTGCAGCAATAGCCACTTCAGGTTACCCGGAGGAGTCAAATCCAACGAGCGGAGATGTGATCACTAGCTCGCTGGAAAACAGTTTAAATGGATGACAATGATTGAGGTTATCCAAATAAACCTCCAGCTACCAACGCTCTGATGGCTAAAATTAACACAGGTAAGATACATATAGCTTTAATCCAGGAACCTTGGACGATTCGCAACAAGGTTTCTGGATTAAATCACGTAAATTTCCAGCTTTTCTACGCTGATACAGGGTCTCGACCGAGAACATGTATCTTATGTCACAAGAATTTATGTTTTCTCCTCTCAACAGGATTATCCACATCGGATGCAACGGTACTGAAGCAAGGTCGTGCCAACATATACCTTGCATCTGTTTACCTGCCTTTCGATTCTCCGACACTACCACCAATGTCGGAGCTGATGAAACTGGTCGAAGAGGCACAAAGGCAAAATAAGAAAATTGTAATAGGTTGTGATGCTCCCACCATGTAGCTTGTACAAACACCAATCGCAGGGGACAAGCCCTTATGGATTTCCTTAATACTAAAGACTTGATCACATCGAACTTAGGTAATAAAGCTACCTTCGTCAATAGAATCAGAGAAGAAGTATTAGATATAACTATATGTTCAGAAGAGCTTATAAACGAAATTCAGGATTGGAGAGTTTCGGACGAGCACTCCTTTTCTGACCATCGGTACATAAGATTCAAAATACTACGGCCGCCACCAAAGCCGATAAAGTTTCGGAATAAGTCTAAAACTAATTGGACAATGTTCGGCTCCTTACTAAAGAACCGTTTATGTCAGAACACTTTTCAATGTCGAAATAAAGAGGACATAGACGCCAAAGTAGAAATGCTCACAAGTGCCTTAGTTGAATCGTTCGAGGACAGCTGCCTTCTGCGAGAGCGGAGATCTGCCCAGGAGAAACCCTGGGTAACCGGGGAGATCCGGAACCTTGGTAAGACTCTTCGCAAACTATTTAACCGGCGTAAAAAGACCACAGTATACTGGGATGAGTATCGTAGTAAACTTGGTGAATATAAAAAAATTGTTCGTAAAGCCAAACGAGACTCCTGGAAACTTTTCTGTGAACAGGTAGACAGCGTAAATGGCGTATCGAAGATAAAAAAATTCCTATCCAAAACTCATGTCCAACCACAATATATGGTCGATGATACGGGCAGGAGGCTGGAGGATATGGAGGAGACAATGAAACTCCTAATGGACTCTCATTTTCCACCCGGTATATTGAATAACATAGATGAACCGATATTGGAGGAAGGGGAGGCTAACACGGAAATTGTAATTACATCTGATATGGTTAAAGGGGCAATCAAGAGCTTCGCTCCCTATAAAGCTGCAGGGCCGGATGGCATTTTCCCGGCACTCTTACAGATGGAGGCGGGATTGGTTTCCGTACATCTGTCTCAAATATTCACTGCATGCTTAAAATTCACATATACCCCCATTAAATGGCAGGATGCAAGGGTAATATTTATACCTAAACCAGGGAAACCTAGCTATGCGACACCTAAGTCTTATCAACCGATAAGTCTTACGTCCTTCCTACTTAAAACATTGGAACGGATAGTTGATAGTATGGTGAAAAGCAGTATACCCGACAAAGACCTAAAATTTAAGCAGCATGCTTATGTAAAGGGACGATCGGTGCAAACCGCTTTAAACGAAGTTGTCCACTACATAGGTGCATCCTTTGATAGCAAACTGTATACACTGGCGGTATGCATTGACATCGAAGGCGCCTTCAATAACGTGCACACTGATACTCTTATCCAATCCCTAGATATAACTATCAGGAAAAAGTATTTCGCGGTATACCACAGGGTGGCATTTTGTCACCTTTACTCTGGGTTACCACGATTAATAGCCTCCTAAGGACCCTAACTGAGAAAGGACTTAGACCTGTCTGCTATGCAGACGATGTCGTAATAATTTTAAAGGGAAAGGATCCAAATTACTTGTGTAGAAGAGCTGAGGTGGCTCTGAATACGGCTTTGAGCTGGGCTCAACCGAGAGGCCTCAATGTTAACCCGGCAAAAACGGAAATCTGTCTTTTCACAAGAAAGACAAAAATGTCTACGTATACCAGTGATGCCAGGAGATTTTTTTCAGAAATCCCTACGCTTATGAGAAAAAAATCCCTTTTTTCCCTACACCCACTTTTTATTTTCCCTTCACTACTTTTTTCCATTTTTTTCCAAGTTTATCTTAAAAAAATACAAAAATAACATAAAAAACTAAAATATTAGCTTTTATAATATACATTTATTAATTGAGAGATTTATGGCAGTATCACGATTCGATGTTAAAAATTTACTTTATGTGCCCACAACAAAAAAAAAATTCATAAAATTTAATATAATTATTTTAAATAAGGTTTACTTTTGCGTTTACTTTTTGCGGTTTACTATTTACTATTATTATTTTCAATCCTGAGTTACTGCATTAAGTCCCCGACTACTCTATCTATAAGGAGTCAGAATATATCGCCCTACAGGATTGGCATAATCCAAAAAAGTCGTTTCAAGAAAAATGGATATGAATATTTAATGACATTTAACTATTTTCTTTGAAAACTTTGATAACCTCAGTTCAAGAAACCCGAATTTTGGATTATACCAGGCTTGTAGCGATATATAGGTACACATATTGTAGAAATTACAAGCGGAATTTTTACTAACGTGTAATGTTCTTTACCACGTTTTATTTAAGAATGCCGGAAATGCATTTTTTATCCTTAGCCTAGCTGTAGTTGCAATGCCCCCTGAAGTTGGCTGCAGTCCGGGGAGTGTTGCCAGATCGCATAGCATCTCTGTGCCATCTCTGATATCATTACAATCTCGGCCGACCTGACAACACAATCGACCCCGATTGTCACTTATAATTATAGTATAATGTTTACAATAAGTTTAAATCTCCTCCTCTAAAAATTCATAATTTTCGTACTCGGAAGTGTTGCCTTCAGAGTCCGATGAAGTCTCATTTAATTCATGTATTGGTTCCAACCACTGTTTTAGTCTGCTAGCATCTACAATTCCTACATATGGCATCTGAGTAATTTGACAATTTTCTACATCTGAAATTTCATATCGATCATTACCCAGTTGTTTCCGAATAATATATGGTCCACGATACTTCGGTAAAAATTTCTTATTTACCCCGACAGTTGTGTCAACGTTTTTGAGTACTACATAGTCTCCTTCTTTAAAAATTTTCGCTGGTTTGTGATGTTTGTTAAAATAATTTAAGTTGTACGTTTGAGATTTACCGATAGTCTCGAAGGCCGTTTTCCTTATAGAATCTACATCTGTGCTCTCGTTGTTGTAAGTTACTTGAAGATATTCAGTTAGCTCGTCTATAATCTCACCTCTCTGTTCAGTCCCGAATAACATCCTACTGGGTGATTGCTTCGTAGTGCAGTGAACAGTATTATTAATGGCAAATTCCACCCGAGATAATTTATTCACCCAATCAGAGTGTTCAATGGGTTCGGTCATCTTAGCTAACATCGCCGTTATAACGCGATTTACCCTCTCTATCTGACCATTTGACTGCGGGGATCCTACCGAAATCTTTACATGTGTAATATTATGTTCAGTAATAAACCGTTCAAATTCATTTGATGTAAAGCATGTTCCTCTATCACTTATTATTCGTCTTGGTCGGCTATAATATTCGAAGTATTTCTGTAGTGCACAACAGGCCTCTTTTGTCCCTGGCGAGTTAACTGCATACAATTTTACAAATTTTGTAAAAGCATCTATCACCACTAAAATATGTTTTCTTTTTGAATTTATTGATGGCAGCGGACCAAAGTGATCAATATGTAGTGTATCGAACGGGATAGGTGTTTTCTCGATATTGTATAGGTTTCTTTCATTCTTACTAGGTGATGTCGAGTAGTATATGCATTTTAAACAGTTTCTAATGAATTTATTAAGTTTTTCCCTCATATTCATAAACCAATAGTGTTTCTGGATCTCATTCATACACTTGTCTATACCTATGTGCCCATATTTCTCGTGAATTAATCTCATGATGTTCTCCTCCAACTCAGATGGTACATATAATTGTCTTTGTCCCCGTATACCACGACGAAAAACCAAACCGTTATCTAATATATATCCTTCTAGGTCTCCTTTTTCTAATTTATCCCGTATGTCTTTAATTTTACTGTCCCTTGATTGGGTAATCTGTATATTCACATCTATATCGTTTTGTTCAATAGCTGCCACACAGGGTGTACGACTCAATGCGTCCACATGAGCCATCAGTTCTCCTTTCCGATGTCTGACCTTATACTCAAAGTTCTCCAGTTCTAGTGCCCAACGTGCTATTCTAGGGTTTATCAATCTCTTGCTTAACGTAAGTGCTAGTGAATTGCAGTCTGTGACTATTGTAAAAGAAATTCCCTCTAAGTATATACGAAATCTTTTCAAAGCGTATATTATCGCGAGTGTCTCCAGTTCAAAGCTATGGTACTTCGACTCTGCGGGTGAAGTGCATTTTGAATAATAAGCTATTGGATGGAATTTTCCGTCTCTCTGTTTCTGCATTAAAACTGAACCATAACCTTTTGTACTTGCGTCAGTATGTAGCTCTGTCTCATGTAGTGGATTATACACTGCAAGAATGGGTGAATTCAGTAATTTTTCTTTCAGAATTTGAAAAGCTTCCGTGCATTCGACTGTCCAATTAAATGATTTATTTCTTAAGTTGGTTAAAGGTCTTGCTACTCTTGAAAATTCCGGGACAAAACGTCTAAAGTACGAAAACAGTCCTAAACATCTCTGCAGTTCCTCAAAATCCGTAGGCATCGGATATTCCTGAATTGTCCTAATATGTTCATTGTTCGGTCGTATGCCATTTTCATTCACTCGGTAGCCTAGATAATCTAGTTCATCGTATGCAAATTTACTTTTCTTCATGTTAAGTTTCAATCCGGCGTCCCTTAAAGTACGTAACACATCCCTAAGAATATCTAAGTGCTCCTTGAATGTTTCAGTTGCAATGCTAATGTCATCTAAGTAAACTACAATCTTTCCCGATTCAATAAACTCTCTAAGGACCCTGTTAATAAAACGCTGAAATACAGACCCCGAATTTTTCAGGCCAAATGGCATGTAACAGTATTCGAATTGGCCCATCGGTGTAACAAACGCTGTATATTTAATCGACTCTTGATGCATTGGTACCTGGTGAAAGCTGTTCTCCAGATCCAATGTAGAAAAAAATTTCTTGTTTCCTAGATAGTCTAGACAGTCTTCTATAATCGGCAGCGGGTAGTTGTCTTTCAAAGTAATTCGATTCAAAGCCCTGAAGTCCACACACATTCTTAAGTCACCACTCTTTTTTTTTACTAACACAATTGGCGAAGCATATGGGGATTCACTAGGACGAATTATCCCTTTACGTAAAAGTTCTTCGAGTTTAAGTTTCACCTCACTGCGTTCACGATACGAAAGGCGCCTTGGGCCGCTATACACAGGCACATCGTTAGTTAGTCTAATTTTCATACTGTAATCCGTTGGTATATGAGTTTTATCCGAAATGTCAAAATAATTTTCCTTAATAAGCGATCTAAGCGTCAAAGCATCTGTCCGATTTAGCTTATCATTCACGTCAATTTCAATATCTGTCTCAACCGTACAAATTAATTGCATTAACTCTTCACAACCTTCATTTTCTTCAACACAATTCAATAAAGACACGTCATCATCTACAGGACCTTTCACCTCGGAAACAACTGCGTTAATGATCGTTACAGAGTTCATATTATTAATTTCTTTCAGTATCCTACTAGTTTTACAAACATTTTCATTTTCATCAAATCTCTTTATAGGTACATTATCTGTAATATTATTACTACTAACAGCGGCTGGAACCATAACTACACTCTTCGGATCTCTATATATTTTAAGAAACATAAGCGCACTGATAATATTCTCATTTAATTTTTTATTAAAATTATTCAAATTCATTTTCAATAAAGTATTTTTATGGTAGTTAACAAAAACATTTTTTTCTTGGCATAGATTAATTTTCATTTTATTTAGTAAATCCCGTCCTATCAGCAGTGGCACCACAGATTCTTCATCTGGCAAAGTAAAGAAAACATGTATTACTTTAGTATTTCGAAAACTGATCTCACATTTAACAGTGCCCAACGTACTTAATTTATAGTTACCCACACCGCGATATGAAGTCACTTTTTTTTTCTTTAATCAAGAACGGGATTATGGATTTTTTTATACAACTAATATGGCTACCAGTATCGAATAGAGAATAAATATTTTTTGCTACAGTGCGCTTATTTTTGTTAAAAAAGGCAACACTTACCATTTGATAGGCGTCCACACGTTCGTCAGCTTCTCCCACTATTGCAGCGGCATTCTTCTTCTTTCGGGGGCAGTTTTGATGAAAATGACCCACCTCTGCACATATGAAGCACGAGTTTGCAGGTCGTTTTGGTTTTGGGCAGCGGTCCTGATAGTGACCAAATTGAGAGCAATTAAAACAGCGTACTTCTGCGTCTGTTGCTTTAACGGCCACACCTACACTGGCTTCAGTTGACTTCAGTTTGTTGGCTGTACTAGTATTGGCAGCTTTTGTTGTTTTTGGGCGCATTAAATAGCGCCGCTGTTCATACCGGTCCATTCGCTTGACCAGTTCGTCAATGGTATCAGCACTGTACAGGAATGTGGTGGCTAAAGTGTCAACGGGTATTCCATCCACTATAATGTCAACAAGCTCTCTTTCCTCTATGTCGGATTGTGCGGCTATTGATTGCATCGTAACCAAGTAGCTAAGGCATGATTCGTTTGGTTTCAACGTTCGTGCCCGTAGCTGTCGGTACACATCCTGGCGAGACACACTGCGTTTGAAAATTTTCATCAAGCTTGACTTAATCTGAGTGTATTCCATCAGACCCAAATTTGCAGCGTGTTTCTTTGCAGTGCCCTCAAGTCTGCGACGGAGTCCTACACACTTCTCTTTTTCTGTGTATTTGCACATCTCAGTGTAATCCTCAAACTGGTCAAACCACTTTGTTACATCGTAGTGGTCGTCGCCACTAAACGGCGGTACTGCGACGTCCAGCTCGGATAGGTCTATGCGGCGAGTGTATGATTCGCAGCGTTCGTTAGCCTCGAGTGCTTTAATTTCTTGCTGTAACTTTAGGATTTCCATTCTAAGTTGAAGATTCTGTAGCTCTTCTTCGAGGGCACTTTTTGGTTTTACGGCAGTGTTGAGCACATCAGGTGTTGTTACTGCGGCAGCGGTAGTGGAGGCAGCGGCAGTGGAGGCAGCGGCAGTATGTACGGCAGTGTTTGAATTCTCAGCAGCAGGCGTGTCTAATAACATACCAGGGACAGCAGATAGAGCACTTGTAGCATTGGTGTTGTCTGTAATAGTATTATAATTGACGTCAGTGGCCTCATTATCAACCGCGGTGGCGTGTAATAAAATGCCGGCTTCCGTGTTTGTATTTGTTGCCTCGTGTGCAACAGCCTCCAACAATACGAGAGCACCATCTTTAGTTTCTGCAGAATCGGTATTGTTGGTTGTCTCCGTTGTGACGTTATCTCTGGTGTTGAACTCCCTTTCATATAGTACCCTAAGTTGGCACAGGGAGGCCGACTCAGGGTAATCAACTCCGGCTGTCATTAGTCTAGACATCATTACCTGACGTGATGGTCGCAAATCCATTTTAGTTCAGTACTTTCGATGATTGTAGGTGGTACAAATTATAAAGTTTAAACACTATATTTAAGTTGTACCCCACACCTGAATTGTAATGTTCTTTACCACGTTTTATTTAAGAATGCCGGAAATGCATTTTTTATCCTTAGCCTAGCTGTAGTTGCAATGCCCCCTGAAGTTGGCTGCAGTCCGGGGAGTGTTGCCAGATCGCATAGCATCTCTGTGCCATCTCTGATATCATTACAAACGATACACTTAAAATTTATTTCATTTTTAATTTTAAAGTTTAATACATGAAAGAGTATATTTTTAGTTGATAAAAACTATGAAATTGAAAAAATTCCTACAACTTGACAATAGTAAGAAATCTTTTCCTTTTTCCCTACACGTGAAATTTTTGAAAAAAATCCCTACAAAAAAGGAAAAATCCCTACACTTGGCATCACTGACGTATACTGAACCTTGTTTCCTGGGCAAGAAGATACCAGTGACAGACAAAGTTAAGTACTTAGGTGTAATCCTCGACCGGAAATTAAAATGGAGATACCACATAGAGGATAGGATCAACAAGGCACACCGGTGCTGGGCGATATGTAGGAGAACTATAGGCATGAAATGGGGTCTTAGTCCTACTATGACAAATTGGCTTTATAAAAGCGTAATTAGACCAATTCTAGCTTATGCTTCAATAATCTGGTGGACTGCTTTAGACGAAAAGTGCAATACCAAACTACTACCGGGAGTTCAGCGTACATGCTGCTTGGGTATAAGTGGTGCCATGTGTACTACTTCAACCAAGGCTCTGGAAACGTTGCTAGATATTCCACCCATTGAAACATATTTAAGATATGAGGCGGCGCTTACAGCCGAACGGCTCTTTACTTTAGGCGAACTGACCAAAAGCGGTTATAGGGCACGTCATCAATGTATACTGGACACATTGGAAGGTTATACACAATCATCGGACGTGCCTGATCGTATACCAGACACAGAATATGTCGGAAACTTTGAAACGCTGAATCCAAATAGAATGTCTTGGTCAAGCGGAACATTAGAGCAAATACCATTAGGAATCCGTTGTTACACTGATGGCTCTAAATTAGGGGACAAAGTGGGGCTGGGTTTCTATATTGAAGACCCAGAAACAGAAATATACCACCGTTTACCAAATCATAACACAAGCTTCCAAGCAGAAGTACGAGCAATAACGGAATGCGTAAATTGGATTAGAAGAAATATGGCGCCCACAGCGTTTAATATATTTACCGACAGCCAGAAGGCAATTAGGGTGATATCAGGCGATAGAACTAAATCTAAGACCGTATTGGATTGTAAGAAAGCTTTAACTGAATACTCTCCCAGGGGTAAGGTTCACATCATATGGGTACCAGCCCACTCTGGAGTAGTCGGTAACGACAGGGCGAATGTAATAGCTTTAAAGGGAAGGGAGCTCGAGGCAGTTAACCTGACAAACGCAAAACCATTCGACGCAACAAAAGCTGAACTAAAAATATGGGTGAGAGAATCCCATAAGGCCTCTTGGAATAATGAAACAGTGGGTAGAACCACGAAGATCCTATGGGGTGACCCTGATGAGAGCAAGACGAAAAATCACCTCAAAATGAGCAAGTCTGAAGTTAGTATGATGGTACGTATTCTGAGTGGACACACAGGACTACGAGCACATCTATGCAAAATTGGACGTGCGGATTCAGACGAATGTAGAGCATGTGGAGAGGACAGTGAAACTCTGGAGCACTTTCTTTGCCACTGCCAGGCATTCGTCAAAGTTTGATCCAAGTATCTTGGAAGTGATGTTATTCCGGAAATAACATTCCTGACTAACACTGATTGGAAGATTCTTAGGAATTACGTTCAGGAAACTGAGTTTCTGAACACTGAAAAATAATTCTTTCAGTTTTTTTTTCATGATAAGGAGCGCGCAACAGGCCCGATAGTGGCCTAGGTGTATTTTTTCGGATTTGATGTAGTATACATCCTCCTATCGACCTACCTACCTATAAAAATTGGACAGGCATTGAAAATAGCATTTCGTCTTTCCATATATGCTTCGAAACGTTTGTGATAAGGAATTATAGGGTATAGGATTTTTGAAATTTCATCTGATTTATTTATTCTACAGCTATTTCTTTCTAAAATTTTAATATTTTCAGGTAACAATTTGTCATCAATCTAAGTTTCTGTGTTGTTATTGACTATTTCAGGTTTTCTAAAAGCAAATTTATCAATAATAATAGGTTTGGGATCGTCAATTAAAGTTATTCCTTTGTTGGAACATTTTGCCGGTAGTTTTTTGAAGAATTTGCCTTTCTGGCTATACATGTTGCGCAATTGGGCTTATATATGCCCTTGGCACCGCAGCCATAACAAAAGATCTGTCTTTCTTGAAGACAGTCTTCCCAGTGATGGCCTAACCCATCACAATTCCAGCATTTAAATGTAGCAGGAGTTCCATTAACTGCGTTTACTAAAGGTTCAGATTCTATGAGAGGCTCTTTAGTTAATAAATCCTCCGTGGCATCGAATTCTGCCACATGGCCACGAGACGGCATTATATTTTGACCTCTAGTAGCAAAATTTCGCCTAACAAGATAATCATTCAGAAAATTTTCTCTTTTTTTACAAGTCTACGTAGATCTGATACAGAATAAATTGGTACGTATAAGAGATCCTGTCTTATCTCAGGTCTCAGATTCCGTATCAGGATCTCAACAAAATCATTTTCCGGCATTGATAAAGGCAACCTATCCATCATTGAAGAAACATCATCGAAAAACGAGTCAAAAGGTTCTCCGGGCTTTTGTTTTCGATTCCGGATTTCCTCCTGAATCTCAAACGAAGATTTGTAATCGCGATATTTGCTACGAATAGCCATACAAAATTGTACAGTCTGAACTTTTTTGTGGTATGCCCAAAACCAATCTCTTGCCTTTCCGGCTAAAAGAATATGCAAATTATTGCAAATAATCGAAAAATCACCACCAAATGTAGCATAAGTTAGGGAGCGTACTCTGTATAAAAATTCCTCAATGCGGAGACCGTTCGAGGACCCATCAAACTTTAAATTCCAATTCTGTATAATATTGGTTATTTTATCGGTGTGATAAAAATTACTAGGTGTGGATACATTTGAAAAAGAAACAGGTTGGTTATTTCGAATACTATTAAAGTTTGAATCATGTTAGGTATTTGGTGGAGGTCTAAGTAATGGAATCTGAACATGTGAATGGTTTGATAAATTTGGAGAAGTATTAGTTGGTAGAGGATTTTGCATTATATTTAAATTTTGTAACAATTTACTCAAAGTATCCTGAATCATAGAATTTATTCGAGCATAATCTACATTATTTTCCGAGTTTATAGGGGATCTATGAGAAATTGGGTTTTGTGCAGATGGTGTGCCATTATCCTGGTTAGAACGTATCAAATTCCTATCAGGTGTAAACTCTAATTGCCCCTGTCGGTTTGCAATTGGGTTTATTGAGGAAGCTTGCGAATGATTAAATAAATTCCTGCTATAGCTCCTCGTATTATAATGTTTAGCCATCGCCCCGCGTCCTTTACCTCTTGTCGTTGACTGAGTAACAGCAGACTTGGCAAGTACAGAGAATAATTTTAATTCAGAAAGAGCACATGGACGTCTACATGTTGGACACTCTGATGAAGATGCTAAGGATCCCTCAAAACATGATCTGTGATATGCATGGGAGCATTAAATAATAATAAGACAATTTTGATTTTCTAACATACATTCATTGCAAATAAGACATATTGTCTGCCCATTGTTATTATTGCATTGATTTGCCTGTGAATGAGGTGGTTGGTCTGGTGGTTGAGACAAAGAAGGTTGTTGTGGAGAATGTATCATTTTTATAGTATTTATCTTTAATATTCAATAAACTCAATAAAAACTCAGAATCGAAATAAGGAGAAAAAAATATGTTTTAAATGTTAAACCAGTTTATATAAGAAACTAAAAATATAAAATATAACAATTGTTATTTTAAGGAAATTACAATTCTATCAGAAAAAAAATTGCAATATTTCAAAAAGAAGTTGTATTCAACAGTTTAATACAAAGATGTTTTATAACCAAAATGATAAATCTAAAATCATTTAGTTTTTCGAAAAATTAAAATAGTTTTTTCCTAATCAAAAAGTTCGATTAGAAAAGAAAAAGAAATTAAATTTATTATCAAAATAAAAGT